>NC_088930.1:48550000-48582500 GCF_038396675.1 Hydra vulgaris | reverse complement strand
AAACAGGTAAAAAGGCTTGAAGGTAAATGATTAATGGATACAATTGTAAAAACAAACTTAGATAACTTTGTAGTAAATAGATCAAAATATGAATTTGAAGTGTTCGGAATAAATTGGACATTTATGAAGGATCATTGCCAAGACACATGGAGTACAGTAATCGAATACCAGGAAGCATACAAAATTGTTAATTCTATAAAAGTTGTGAATGACACAGCCGAAAGAGGGGTGAAACTTGTTTCAGATTACTTAAAATCTCGACAAAAGATAAAACTCAATTGCAATAATATCTACTCAATTGCAATGATATTTTGATATCTAGGGGTTGCTCTTTGAGCAACCCCTGGATATTAAAATATCATAATTTTTTGCAGTTTATTTTTTATTTAAAAGGAACACAATAAAGGGTTGAGAGCCCAATATTGAACACTTTTTTTTTTTTCACCCTAATATATATATATATATATATATATATTTATATATATATATACATGTGATATATTATGTAATTTATATATTTCAATACATTTATATGACTAATGTATATAAATTAGTCATTTAAACTAACAATGGCATCTCTTACACAACAGTGAATGTATAATGAACAAAAAAATAATTGAAAAAAAAATTACTTGTTCAAGGCTTCAAACAATAAATGGATAATATTTTTCATATTAATACTCCAAATAAGAAATATTATGTTATAATCAGGTTGATGCAGTATAAGATATTGTCAAGTTTGCATCTCTTAAAAGTTGAAACTAAAAGAAGTAGGTAGGATATATGATTTGTTAAACTCAGTTTCAATTGACAATCTGATATTTAAAATCTATAACTCTTCTCTAGATGTCATCATATTTTAGAATTCTTGAGTCATTCTGGAATACTTTAGTTCAAAAAAATGCAACAACATGTTTATAAAGGTTTTTAAAATTAAAATCAAATTGTTTCACTAAAAAAACTCTTCTCTTGCAACTTCTGATAGATCCCTTGATATCTTATAAAAATGCAAATGAAAATCTTTAAAAAAGCACAATCTAAGTTTCACACAACAACTACAAGATGCTGTAGAATTAATAATTACAAGATGCTGTAGAATTAACAATTATAAGATGCTGTAGAATTAACAATCTTAATTCTTAATTAAAATTCTTACAGATGCTGATGTGTTTTTACGACTAAAAAATCGATTGAAAGAGTTTTAAAATTTCTTTGTTGAATGGAATGCAAATATTATTTATTTAAGATGAAGCTATTTTCAAACCTTTATAATGACTAGAGGTTGGGCTATCTACTAAACCTTTAAGGTAACTATCAATAAAAGAAAATTTATTTAAAAAAAGGTAGTTCAAAATATCTACATAAAAAAAACATACAGTATGAAATAAAATTTCTTATCTTCAGATGAAATTTCTAATCTTTTTATCTATCAAAATATAGTTTTTAAAGTGGTCAAAAATAACAGAAAAGTTGTATTAAAAAGCAATTGTTCACTAATTTAGCAATTGTTAACTAATACAAATAATAACTGCTTTTATAACCCATCTTTATAGGATAAAACAGCCTGAATTACTAGACAGATAATTTATTGACAAAAAATATTATTTATAACGAATATTTGCTATAGATTGAAAATCCTAATACTTTATGCTAAAATGTAATTAATCAAATCAAATTTAGTAGCACTTAATGTTTTAATTTATTATATGTATATTAAAGTTTGTATTCTTATGCAAAAAGAATCATGTTTTTTTGCAGAAATGCAATTTTCACACAAAAATTTTTTTGGCTCTTAAATAAATAAATTAATATATATATATATATATATATATATATATATATATATATATATATATATATATATATATATATATATATATATATATAATTATATTTAGATGAATAAAAACAACTGATTAGCGGGACTTAAAGTTTCATGCCCGAAGGCAATCATCAGCCGTTAATACTAACGTATTAACGTATTAACGGTATTAACGGCTGATGATTGCCTTCGGGCATGAAACTTTAAGTCCCGCTAATCAGTTGTTTTTATTCATCTAAATATAATTATATATAGCTCTATTATTCAGTAATATTGAGCACTGTAACACGTACAAGAGACTTCGTATTATTACATCAAAATACTTAACCTCGAATATATTCTATATATCGATATCTATACAAATATATATATATATATATATATATATATATATATATATATATATATATATAAACATTTAGGACGGCGGGGTATTTTACTACCCAAGAAGAGTTTATTTTTAATTGCCACATCAACAAATTTTGTATATTTGAACTGCCACATCTTTATTATAATTTAAGGAAGTTGTTAGTGTAAAATGTTTTTGTTTTACTAATAAATTGACAATAATATTGATAGTGGAAAATTTAGTTACATTGAGGATGGTTGGGGTATTTTTATACCCCATGCAAACTTTCTCATTTTTTAGTTAGTAAATCAATAAATAGCTATATGAATTATGTTTAGCTTAAGACTTGCTTGTGTTTTAGTTATTTTTTAATAGGTGTGGGATAATACTTGTATTTTTTATGAGTAAATTATACCATATATGCATTATATATACAATCAATGTAACAACAATAGAGTGCTCATGTTGCATATATTTTGTTTTTATGTCAAAAATATTTAAACTATTAATACAAAATTATAATGCCTAAAATGTCTGTTATATATTTTTCACATATTTTGTTTGATAAACACTGAAACCATTTTTTAAAATAAATATAATTAGTATCCCAAGAAGAAATGCTGCAGTTGAGGCTAATAATATTATTTTTATAGAACTATCTTCAAGTGATGACTCACCTGATGAAAACCTTACAGACGATGAAGAAGATATTATTACAGCTGACGATAAATCAGATGCTAATATCTCTGATGAAAGTAATGAAGTTGTTCAGGAAAATCACATTTTAGATCAAAACATGATTCAAAGAATGGTGAGGAAATTCAAAGTAAATTTCTACATGTAGATGCTGCTTAGCCGCGTGCAAACAATATTACTCAACAACCAACGGGCCCAACAAAGGTTTGCAGCTCAAGTTTGCGGCCAAAGTGTTGGTACTGCCTTTAAACTCTTTATAACACCAGAAATGATTAGAACTATTGTCAACTGCACTAATGCTGAAGCTCATAGAATAAGACTAGAAGGATAGGTTGACACAACAGTAAATGAGTTTTATGAGTTTATTGGAGTTCTTCTCCTAGCTGGAGTGTTCCATTCTAAAAACCAAAGCATAAAAAAGCTTTGGAATAGATTAGATGACATAGCAATATTTTTGGCTTCAATACAAAGAGATCGAATTGTTAACTTGCAATGATGCATTCGATTTGATGAGAGAGAAATAAGAAATCAAAGATGGCTTGAAGACAAATTTCCACCTTTAAGAAATATAATAGAAAACATATATTACTAAATGTAAGAGCAACTGCAATCCAAGTGCATATCTTACAGTCAATGAGCAACAAGTTACATTTAAAGGGGTGTTGTCGATTTAAAATGTTTATACCTACTAAGCCAGGAAAGTACAGAATGAAGATGTGGATGTTATGTGATGCTGAATCCTCTTACTGCATAAAATTGCAACTGTATATTGGTAGAGTAAATGGAGTACATAATGTTGGACAAGGTACATGAGTAGTTCTTGAACTAACTGATCACTTAAAAGGAAGTGGTAGACACATAATAGCTGATAATTTTTTTACAAACATTCATTTTGCATGTGCATTGCTAGTACATAAAATGACATACACTAGCACCATTAAAAAAAATAAAGGAGAAATACCAAAAAAGTTATTACCAGCCTTACATCAACCAGTTTACTCTAGCATTTTTGGTTTTCAAAATGACCCTACTATAGTTTCTTATGTACCTAAGAAAAACAAAGCAGTAATACTATTATCAACCTTTCATCACAGTAATGACATTGTTATGGACCATAATGAAAAGCCATGTATATTTCTAGATTACAACAAATATAAAGGTGGAGTTGACACATTTGACCAGGTTGTCAGGTGCTACTTGAGTCGCCGAAAGAGTAACTAATGGTGATTTACAATGTTTTGTAATATTTTGGATAATGCAGCATACAATGATTTGATTTTGTTCTTGTCAATTCACCCAAATTATAAAAATGGGGCTTCTCGCAGGAGAAGCGAATTTTCAAAAGAATTATCAAAAAGTCTTAATAAAAAATTTGATGCAAATGACAGTCTTCCCCAATAGCTCCAAATAATAATCTTCGACAAGTAAATACACAAAATAACCTATTAAATCAAGCTCAACCAATTCAAGAGCAGCGCATTAAAAGATGCTATATGTGTACTCATGTGGTTATGACAGAAAAACCTGTCTGCAATGTGCGTCATGTGGCTATTCTGTTTGCAAGACTCATAGCAAAATTGTTTGCAATAATTGCCTTATTTAGAAGATTTATTTTGTTTTTATTTGAATAAATTGTATCAAATATCACTTTTATTTAAAGAACATTGAGAAAAATGATATTTTTATTGAAAGCACGCATTTTAATTTAAAAAGTTCAAAATATTTTGTAAAAAAACAGTGTGCAACTTACTGTTTTTGAATTTTGGTACTGGCATAAGTGCGAAGCAGTTGCAAAAACTGGCTGGAACTAGTATAAGTGCGAGTAGACATAAGTGCGAAACTGGCATAAGCAGGCTTGGTTGGGAAGCAGGTGTGATTGCACTCAATTCCTAACCACACATATAATATTTAGTTGCAACAATTTGGCCACGGTTCTTTAGTTGTTTTGAGAACATTTCCACACAAAAAAAACGCTAAGAAAGATTAACTGGACCGATGAGAGACGATTACAAAAAAAACTAAACTATGAAAGCAGGCCCGTACCGTATAATTCTATAAGTGGGTTCATTTTTAGATAAAAAAGGCAGTTTAGAATAGCAAACATTTTTCTCAATATTTATATCAAAATTTGCATGATTAAAAGAGTAACTGGTAAAATAAAGAACCCCCCCCCCCCCACGGTACGAACATCAAGGTAAATAATTTTTAACGAAAAATAAAAACTTGAAACAAAATAAATTACGTCTAAAACTAGTATTTTCTTAACGTTTTTATAAAATTATGCAACATTTTTTATATAAAGTAACAACTTACTCTTAATGATCGTTTAATAAAGAAACAAATGTTCTTCTATTTATCAAAGAGTCTTTTATTTATACACTTTTGTCTTATTTTAACAAGATTCTAATAAAACTAACACTAGTTGAATTGTTTAATAAATAAAAAAGTGAATATTTTTTTAATGACCATTGCTTCGCGTAGTTTGAAAAGTTTATTCTTGTATGTTTATTCATAATTAGTTTAACTAACTAACTTTGATGATTATTATTAATTTCATTGAAAACGCAGTCATTGTTGAAAGTCTTTTTGTTTACAAAATTAATTGTACAAATCACTTTAAAAGAAATACATTAACATAAAAAACACATACATCAAATTACATTTAATTAAAAAATACATTTTATAGTAATATTTTTTAATACAACTAAAACCTGTATATATAATAAACTTAACAAAACTTTGATAATTTAAAAAATATATATTTAAAACTTTTTTTTTTGTAAACAATAAAAGTTTAAAACGGCTTTGTAGATTTTTGGCTCCGTGAATGAACAATAGTTATAAAATAATAGTTCGTTTCAAAGTTAATGAAACAAATTCTATTGGTTCAAAAAAATGCTGACTATGCTAAATAACGTACTAGAGTATACTGTCTTAAAGATTGTTTTAAGTTTTCGTTGAGATTTCTAGCGTAAATTGTTTTTAAGAATATGTTATCAAACGAACTATTATTTTATAGACTATTATTTTTTACAGACTGGCATAAGTGCACCAAAAGAATTTGAAAACATTAGCATAAGTGCAAACTACCATAAATGCAAACTGCCATAAGTGCAAAGCAGTTGCGCACACACAGACAGATATATATATATATATATATATATATATATATATATATATATATATATATATATATCCACAAACGTATATATATATATACATATATATATATATATACATATATATATATATACATACATATATATATATATATATATATATATATATATATATATATATGTATATATATATATATATGTATATATATATATAAATATGTATATATATATATATATATAAATATGTATATATATATATATATATATATGTATATATATATATATATATATATATGTATATATATATATATATATATATATATATATATATATATATATATATATATATATGTATATATATATATGTATGTATATATATATATATATATATATATATATATATATATATATATATATATATATATATATATGTATGTATATATATATACACATATGTGTGTAAACACATAAATACAACATTTTAGAACATTTTTCAAAATGAATTTTTAAAGCACTAAAAAATTATATTAATGGAATATTAATAGAAGAAAAGTTAAAGATAAATACTTTTTCCACCTTAACATTCAATTAAGTCTCCTTTTTTTTTGATCTCTGCCTCAAGCCTAGAACGGAAGGACTGGCAGGTGCTTATTATAAAGTCCCTTGACATTGATTTCCAAGCACAGGTAATTGATGACTTCAGTGACTTGACACTTGAGTGGGCCTTTTTGCAACCTTTACTCTCAACTATGCTCTACACACTATAGTCAAGGGGATTCAGGTCAGGGCTGGATAGTGGCCAAAAGTGTTTGGGTAAGAAATTAGCCATGTTGTCCTGAAGATATTGTTGAGTTTTTCTGGACCCATGACAAGGTGCATTGTCCTGTTGAAAAATGTAATTGTTTTCTGGGAATGTCTTCTTTAGCCATGGCACCACATAGTGTTTTAGTATGCTAATATACACATCAGAGGTAACTTTTTCTTCCTCTTTGATGTAGATTGGTGGACATTTCTCTCCATTAGAAGCGATGATTCCTAGCATCATGATGAACTGAGGGTGCTTGCTTTGACACACAAGTGGTGCTTTGTTACCCTTCTGCACAATGAATCTGTCATTTCGCCTATTTATCACACAAAACTAAAAATGCTAAAAAGTTTTTACCTGAGAAAACTTTAACTGTTGATGAAGCATGGCTTTTTAGCTGATTTAGAAGCTTCTTTGATCGTTCCAATCGTAAAGTTTTTAGTCTTTCTGTTAAAAGTCGACATGAAGACCGGGCCGCACTTACTTTTCTATGTGTTTTTAGAGTTCTTTTGAATGTCCTTTCATCAACATTGAACAATTTTGCTGTCTTTCTGATGGTTACAGGATTCTTTTTAACATGCTTTTTAAGCTTTTCAGTAAACTTTTTATCAACTTTTTTATTCACTGGAGGAGGTATTTTGGCTCTTTCAGCATTGCCACATTTAACCACTTTGTAAAATGTAGTTTTAGATACTGCAGAAACACAAATCACTTCACGTGCAGACAAACCCGCGTGAATCAAATTTAAAACTTCGGTTTTTTGCCTTCCATTGTAAAACCTTTAACTAAAATGTGCTTTATTTACTATTTTATTAAAATCTAAGGCGGTCATTGAACATTAATCAACAAAAAAAATTCCAGAAGTATCTTACTTATATTACAAAACCTAGCCGAAAATTAGTTCGCAAATCGCTGCCGCACCCTGTAAATAACATTTTATTTTATTATTACTTGATAATTTATTAAAATTCAAATCAACAATAATGTAAAATAGCAATCAAATAATACATAATATTCAATATTGCTAATACATTTTTCAAACAGCATTTGTTGCTATTAGTAATAGTTAACAGTTATGTTACTAACAAGTATTTCCAGTGCTGCCTAATAGTATTATATTAATAATATTATATTTTTAATATACTAACAGTATTATATTAATAATATATTTATTATATTAATAATATTTTTAAAGCTAGTAGTATTAGCTTTAAAAAAAAATTTGATAAAATTTTTAAAAATGAAAGAGAATTTAAAAAAAATTGCATTTTCATTAATTATAACTTTAATTTTTTGAATAAAACCATGGTTATTAGCAAATATGTCATTATGCATTATATGTTATGATACAAAAACTCACGTAATTATACATAATATGTTATAATCACAAAAACTCACTTAATTGACAATTAAACGCCAAAAATGATAAAAAAATTGGAAAAATTTCTGAAAACAAGAAGCCAGATTACCTTTAGTTATGCATGGCTGTATTTTAATTTCTAGAAATCCATCTTTTTCTACTGCATCATAAGGAGAGTCTTCAGTGGTTGATCTTTTCGTCATATTTTTGTTGTTTTTATCAATTAATAAAGGATTGAATAAGTATTTGAATTTTTCATGGTCAAATGAAATTCGAGCCTCATTATCTTCTTTATTCTCTCTCCTTTCTTCTTCTCCTTCTTCTTCATTATCCTCTAAAAACTCACTATCTTTTTGATCACGGTTTCTTTTAAAAAGATTTTTTAAACACTTTGAATAATATTAACAATAATAAGTGATAAAATTAATAACAGTTATAAATATACTGAGCAAAAACACAATAAATTTAGTCAGTATATTAATTGGCACAAGTTTTAAATAATCAATCAGATTATTTGCTTTTTCTAATTATGTTGAACTTGAGTATATTGAGCAACCCTCGGAATTAGGAAAATTGAGGTCGACGATAACTTGCCAACCTCAATCTTTTAGAGGTCGGCATCAGGTCAGCAAAAAAAATTTGACACAAAGGTCTTGCCATAAAACATCAAAATGAGGTCAGCAATTTTTTGCTGACCTCAAACACTTTTAGGTCCGCATTGCCAAATGCCAACCCTAATTCTGAGGGTTGATATTGAGTATAGTATTTTATGATTATAACTTGAACTTTTAGCTTTTTTATCAGGGTTGGGGTCAAATACATTTGATTAAAAACAAGAATGTTAGTTCTAGATTCCTAAAGACAAATTTAAATACAAATATATGTAATCCAGATTTAAATGCAAATTAAAAGATTAATCCAGATACAAATGCAAATAAAAATATTTGTATTTTGTTTTAAGAAAAAATACAGGTTATTTTTTAAGACAGTACTGATGAAATGAGCACTAAATTCAGGGCTCGAATTAACATAAAAAAATCTAATCGCAATTTTTTTGTTGCTCATAACCCCTCCTCCACTCCCGCCGGAGGGGAGGGGGCATTATTTATTTTAACTTATTTATAATAACATATATAATAAGTCTCATTTTTGCATAAGATGTCATAACATTTACGTTCAGCGGTTGTAAAGTAGCTTTAGTTATAATTTACATTATTACTATTATTATATTGCATTAAATCTAATGGCTGTATTTTTGTAAAATCAATGAACTTGATATAATCTTCTTTTAATTAATTTTTTCATTTTCTATTTTATTTACATATTTTAAACTGTTTAAAACAACTAGAATATTTAATATTCTATAAATTTTTAACAGTAAAAAAAATTATTTAAATTTCTAACAAAACAATCTATAAATTTGAAACAGTTATAAAAAACTATTAAAAATGACAAAAACATTATCGTGATAAAATGTTAAAACTTAACATTTTCACGAAAACCCGCACAATCACAAACAAGAATGATAATTAAATTCTTATTAAGTAAGTTTTCTTATCTAAGTAATCTTATCAAATTCCCATGATATTTCTATCTATTGCTTTTTCATTCAATGTATTTTTTAATAAAAGTTAGCATTCACTTTTTTCATTCAATAAAATAAAGCGAAAGAAAAAAATGTGTCTAAATAATAGAATCTTTTACGATCTAATACTTTTTTTGATTTTTGATTTAAGTTTTGCCAAGTAATACGCAATACTAAACTTTTTCCGTAACGAGTCAGCGTCTTTTAAGGCCATTTTACGTAAACCACGCCCAATCGTAGTATTATGAATAACATCGTTAGATAATGAAACTGAACCTAATGTTGTTTGTTGATGAATTCGCGTGGCCTCTTTATGTTGCGCACTGCTTAAGTGCGATGTCAGTGAATCTTTTTTTATTGATATTGTACCTGGTTTGATCCAGGTCATGGAAAACAATTTTGTTTGACTTATCCGTTTTTCAAATTGTTTACATAAACTGCATCTTAATCTTATAACTTCATTTCCATTTAAATCGTATTCTAACTCGCAATTAAAATGTTTTTCCCACTTTTTAACTGTAGATAATCTTCATCTGTGGTCCTTATTTGCATCCATTTATTGCTATTAATTAAAAATTAGCAAGTGTACTAACAAACTTTAAAGTTTTTTTTTAATAACTATTTAGAGTCTATATTGCCTTCCACTATTCTTCGCAAAATAAACTTATAAAAATATCATTAAATTTGTTCATAATGAATGAGCTAAATCGAAATAAAGCCCTTGAGAATTCGAGTTAAGAAAGTGACTTTTCAATCAATTAACTTTTATTTCTTTTTTCAATCAAAATCTTTTATTTCTTGACTCAAATAGGTATTTAATCGTTTGTTTTTTATAAACGTTTCCTTCCTTAAACAATCGGTCTTTTTCCTGCATTTGAACATTTTTGCTAATTGATTTTCTAAATCTTTTATTTTTCTTTCTTTTACTTTATGCTCTGCTATAAAAAAAAAATTATCGTTACAGAAGTCACTGCAGTTTTATACTGTAAAAGAACACTAAATATTTGCGAATAGAGTATCAATCTTCTAGAATAAAAAAAGAATATTCACGAAAAAAAGAAAGATTGCAAAAAAACAAATTTTAAGAAAAAACTAATCGCGAAGGTGCGAAAAGTAATCGTGATTCGCGATCGCGATACGCTTAATTCGAGCCCTGAAATTGAAGAATGAAACAAGTCTTTTAACAAATATTTAAAAATAAAACTTTTTATTATTTTAGTGTTTAAAATGAAAAAGATTTTTTGCTTCAATAAATAAAACAAATATATTGGTTTTTCCAAAAATAAAAAACGCCAGTCAACCAAGTTTAGGAAACTAAATAAACATTTCAATCAAATACAAATACAAATAATAAAAAAATAATAATAAATAGCCTAATAATAACAAATACATATACGCATATGACTCCAAACCAAAAAATATGATTTTTATACAGGAATCATCATCGAACTAACAGTTTGAGGTAGACATTAAATTGCTGACCTCATTTTTTCTAATTCCGAGGGTTTAAAATATAAATACATCATAGGTAATATACAAAAATCAAAAAAGAGTGATTGATCAACTTAATGGCAAAAAAAGGTCTTGGTGTAGTTCCTTTTTATCTAAGATTTTAAAAAAACTGACACAATGTAGTTATTCATTTTAATTATAATAATGGAACATTTTTTAAATGGTTTAAGAAATATTTAATTACTCAGTAATCCATAATTCACTAATACTGAATTATATAGATTAAATCTAATAGTTCTGTAAACACATATTTACCTATAATCTTCTTTAAAATCGAAAAATAAACTTTCTTGCTTTGCAACTTCTGATTTTAGGTGATCAATCAACTCTGTCATAGTTTTAAATCTCTCATCTGCTCCTTGAATAAGCTCTTCTGCGAAATCATAGAAGAAATGGTGATTAATAAAAAATGATCTTTCACTCATAGTGTAAATTTTACCCAAAAACAAGTATGACATTGAATTAAAGTGCAATTCTGGGATGTTTATATTTGCAAGTTCTTGAGAGGAGGTTGGAATTTCATTTGTGAACTTAAATAAGTCTTGGTTTGCAGTATTCAAAATTTGCAAAAATAATGTTCTGTGAAACATTAACACAATAAAGTTATATGAAACAAGCAAAAATCGAGTTTAAAAAAAATATATTTTTAAAAAAAAACCTCACTTATTCTGAACCTCTTCAAACTTATATGATAAATGAAATTTTAATTTAATAAGACGATTTAAAAGTGAGTTAATTCCATCCATACGACTTGTTGTAACACTGATGTCTTCAGCTAAATTCTAAAAAACCAGATCTCACTTTTTTAAAAACTTTGCATTGGCATAAAAATTCAAAATTCATAAATAAAGATAAGAATATTATAATAAAAATCACAAATAATAAAAATAGCAGTCAACTTCAAGATTTTTGGACGCTTCAAATATACATTTCCTGTACTTTTTTTCAACTTTATTGAATATAATAATATCCTTCTGCAATTAAATATACTGATGTACTATAAATGAAGTAAATACTGATGTACTATCAATAAAGTAAATACTGATGTACTATCAAAGTAAATAAGAAATTTAACGTAAGAAAGTTAAAGAAAAAGTATTTAAAAGTTCTTCTGGTTTATGACTAATTCAAAATTAAAAAGTAAAGAAATTACTGACCCTTATTTCATCTCGTTCATGGTGAGCACTAATAGATGTAGGTATTTTGAGAGCTTCACAATTAGCAATACATTTAGTGTCTGCTGCTAAATAATTACATTTCTTCCATTTAAGACATGCAAGAGGTTGTCCAGCAACTGCAGTGCAATTGGAGGTCCAGTCTAAGGACTCAACACATTCTGTTTAAAAAAAAAATGTTACTATTTAAATAGAACTTTTTTTTAAACTATGTTTATAATTTTTCAACTATGTAAAATTATGCGGTAGTGGTGTAGTGGTAAGAGCGCTTGCTTTGTAAGCAAGAGGTTCGGAGTTCGACTCCCACCACGTCCCTGGAAGTACCGCGCCAAACTTAGTTTCTCCGCGCAGCGGCCTTGCTCGGCAAGGTTCGTGTTTCGGAGTTAAAGGGTTGAGAGAGGGTTGCACCACGAATAACAACTAAAAAAAAAAAAAAATGAGTAGCCTCCTCGACTGTAGTGGCCCCCCTCGGGCCTTGGGGAGGTGAATAATCTAAAAAAAAAAAAAAAAAAAAAAAAAATGTTTTGAACTAAATAAAAAATTTCAACTATGTAAAATATGTTTTGAACTAAATATGCTACACTCATGTAAACCCCACACATGTAAACCTCACAGCATGACCCACACATGTAAACCTCATAGCCAACCGTTTTTAATCAAAAAATTGACTTGTTATACACTGTTTTGCTTCATGTTAATTTATATTGTGTTTACAATTTTTGTGATGCATTCTTTGTCTTGATTGTAATAACTCATTTTGGGTTAAATTTTATTCCATCCTTCAAAACTCTTTTAATCCAATTTCCACTGTCTCTCCTCAACATTTATGATGCAGTAATCATTAAATTTATTTGAAAATGTAATCAAAAGTATAAAAAAAATGATTTATCACTTATGTGATTTTATTTCACACCATCAAGAAAGAAAAAGTTTACTTTGTACCTTTAACTAAGATATACAAACTACTCTGTATATTATATAACTGTCAAATTACTTAGCCCACAAAATCTGACTCAAGTATAACCATCTTAAATCCTCTTACTCAACAAAACTTAATAAAATTGTTTATATATTCTAGCCATTAGCAAACCTTTTAAACTTAATACATAGAATACAAGCACTAGATAACGTATGTTAACTTTTTTATATATTCTAAATTTATGTTTATGATGGTTATGTATGTTTATGTATTTTTATGTAAATTTCTAATTAAATTTTTGTAAAAACACAATCAAAAAACTATACAATATTGATTTAAAAAGTTCTGAGGAAACATTTTTATTTTATGTTAGGATGTTTAAACTTATAAGTGGAAATTTTAAACTATATTTGTTATAAATAAAGTAAAACATTTCATAAATATTATAAAATAAATAAAGAACCATACTGCTTCCACATATATCAACACAATCTGTTTTTATTGCTTCATTTGCTTCTTCAATAAGAAGACGCCTCTTGAAAACATTGTTTCTTCGTTCACTATTACGATTTAAGAGATATTCTCGCTTTAGTTTTAATTCTTGCTCGAGTTTTGTAATGTCTGAAAGAAGGTCATTAAGTTTGTCTAAAATGTTAATTTGTATTTTCTCATGAGCATTACTGATTAATAGCTTTATATTTTTAGAGATTTCTGGCATAGCTGCTTGCACATCAAGTGTTGCTGTATACTAATAAATAAATAAATATTAAATAAATATTTATCAAATTGTATTTTTTTACTATTTCTTACTAAGTTTGTAATTTGGAACTAATATATACATAAATTATTCCAAAATTGACATCATACTAAACCAAAAAGAAATTAGTTTTTACCAACTGATAAATCAGTATTAGGACAGGTATCTACTTTACATGTAGTATCTACATATGAAGGAGATAAGTAAAAAGATTCATAAATAAAAAATATTATCACAGTGTAAATCATGTTAACACAAATAACAGTCAACTTCAAGATTTTAGAAAGATTTAATTATACAGAAAACTTTTTTTGATTAGTAATTTCAAAACCATAAATACCCTGAAATTAAATAACCTGAAATTAAATAACCAGAAATTTACAAAAAGTATTTTACTTAAACTGTCCCATTCATTAAGATTCTCCCTATAATTATCTCCCCTATATTTAATAGTAAATATTAAATATGATTAAAAGTATTTGAAAAATTAACTTAAAATCGGTTGCTGTCATTTAACCTCAAGTCATGTAACACATATCTGCTGTGCATGGCATTAAGAATCAAACAAAAAACGATTTTTCTTTTTTAATGAATATTCAATCTGATAATAAATAATACAATTTTTGTTTTGATAAAAAAATCTACAAATTTTACTATTAAAATGTAAATTTTACATCTCTATGTCATTATTTGACTTTAAAAGCTCATTTAAAAAACTTCAGAATGCTCTCCTGTAAAATGTTCAAATTTGACATATACTGTTAATCACAACAGACATGGTCTTTGTCAGTCACCATTTTTTATTCTTGTTTTAACCTTAAACTTTAGCTAATCAGATCAAACATAAATGTTTTATAAATAAAAACTTTTTTACAAATTCAAATTCAGATACTTAAAATCTTTACACAAAAGTTTTAAAGTTTTTTATTTTTAAAAACATACACCATCATTTTTAAAAAGGGTGCATACACCATCATTTTTAAAAACGGTGCATAAACCATCATTAAAAAATAAAAAATAAAATATTTAAAAATACTTGTCTCGAATCGTATAAATTTTGCAAGATTATTATCAAATATATTTGTGTTAAACTTATAAATAAACATTGAAAAAAAATGTAAAATTTGTATACCTTAATGTGATTGTCACCAAATAAAGCTGAAAGGTTTACATTCATTTTAACTTCTTTAAAAAGATATCCAGCGAATTGGAATGACAAATCATCTGAGTTTAAACTTTTGTGTATGTATCCTTGGTAACCAATTGTTTTTAAAAAACCTTTTACATAAGAGTTTTTCTCATTCTTGTTGGAGTTTGACATAATTTCAAAAGAAAACTCAGGGCCTTCTATATCATTAGTAGAACTTTTGAAAAACATAAGCTTTTCATCAAAGTAAGATAAACTCTTTGGCTGGAAAGTTATTTTTAAACCATTACTAAAGTCTACACAAGCTGTTACATAACCAATAAATGTATTCATTCCCCAAATACCAGTACATGTTGGATAAAACTTATAATTACCAAGCTCTTTTACAGTTGTTCCTTATAAAAATATATTTTTATTAAACAATTTATTTATAAATTTTTTACCCGACAAGAATTATTTTCTTTATTTACTTCAAATAGAAATAAAAAAAATTTATTAATAAATTATTTACAAATTTAAACATTACATATTTAAAATAACTTCAAAATTATAATTTACTAATCATTAAAACGCTTTAAAAAAATGTGAAAGAAAAAATAATAGATAATAAGTACAAAATAATATTTCTGATATTGCTATTATTTTTATTTTTAACTATTGGTAGCCTTTAAATTTATTCAACAGTTTTTGAATCTTTATTTTGTGTAAAGAGCATATAAAAGGTCTGTCTAAAAAAGTACTCTCAAAAGTAAATGATGGATTAAGCTGCCATAGTATTTAATACTATTCTTCTTGTACTTAAAATTCATTTACTTAGGTACAACTCAGTTACAAATGTTGTAGATAACTAGAACACACCATACATGATATTGTAGACACTTATATTTGCAGATAGTTCTTTTAAGACACGTCTGATATATTTAGGATTTAATACCAACAGTTGATTATATATATCAGTAGGTGTCTATTTCAAGTGGTTTTAAAATTCTAATTCAAGTGGGTTTAAAGTTACCATAAATGAGAAATTTTCAAGTTTCACTTAAACAAGATTTTGACTGGTATAGTTGGATTTGTGTAAAATGAGGTGTAAAATATTTTCTTGGATAAAAGTTTAGGAGATAATAACTACCTAAGAATATTTAATAATTAATGGTTCTTCCTAGAGGGTTGTTTAACAAAGTCATTATCAACAGGCCCACACATATTTGTTTTCTTAAAAAAAAACTTTAAAACAAAATACTAAACTGTTATAAAACTTGTGAAGTTTGCAGAAGTTCTGTTTGCCTCATCTGTATAAATAAAACTGATTGCAAATTGACAAAACATTACCATCCAAAAATTCTTGACTTTTGTTGAAAAGGATATCAATTTTCAAGATAAATATCTTGAGAAAAATATGTATCACATTAAAAATGACAAATTAAATGGAAGTAATGCACATCAAGTTCAGCAACTTTACAACTTTGAATCTGTTTTCAACAAACTAAAAACACATTTTACAATCTTTAGTGACTGTTAAATTTGCATGATAGAGGAATTGAAAGGAAAGGAAAAGCATCTCCTTTTCATTTATAAAGATTAAACAGCAAAGAATCAATTGATAAATCGAAATATTACAAAGCATTGCATCATGCACCTATCTATCCTTGGTGGTGATGGTCTTGGAGGTGATTAGTCAATTGTGAAGCTTAGAATGGATGGTGGTGGGTCATTTTTGATAGTGAGCTTCACACTTATCTTAACTGATAAGATATATGAGTCAAAGCTTTGCAGTCCTGTTCCGAAGTAAGCCAAATTATTATCTCCAGACATTAAAAACATCTACTGTCAAGCAACAACTTATCACTGTACTTGCACAAAACACACCAGAAATATATTAAAATGACAAAGCTCTTCTTGACTTCTTCTTAAAGGTTCAAGAGAAATATTTAATTAATTTAATTGATCATTTCTTGTGACATTAAAATTGAGAACATCATGTATGGCATGCAGTCTTGATGGTGTGATGTTGATGTTGGTGTGTTAGTGTGATGTTGATATTGGTTAGGGTGGTTCTAAAAACAACTTTTTTGAAAATGACTGATGGCACCTCTGAATATGTTGTATATAATAAAATAATGCTGGATTTAAAAAATTTTTGAATAAGAAATATATTAAGGGGTTGCAACTGACCCTCGAGCATGAAATAGGTCCCTAATATTATTAAAAAATAAGTTTTTCAAAAGCAAATCATGTTGGGTCTCAAACGAAGCAAAATAATATAAGAAATTTCAAAAATATTAATCATTTTATAATTAAATTTTTATTTTAGATTTTAGTGAACAGAAAATTACATTTTTTAACTAAAAACAAAAAAAAGGGAATTTAACAAGATTTTTTTATTATAATTTTTTTTATCAATGTGTTTTTATAAAATGAATATTATTTTTGAAATTTTATATAATTTTGCTTCATTTGAGACCCAACATGACATACTTTTGAAAAACTTTTTTTTTAATAATATTAGGGACCTATTTAATGTTTTTATTCAAAAAAAAATTTAAATCCAGCATTTTTTATTATATACAACATATTCAGGGTTTGCCAGCAGTCATTTTCAAAACAAGTTGTATTTAGAATCACCCTAACATTGGTGAGTTTGTGTGAAGTTGATGTGCTAGTGTGTTGTTGACTCCTCAAAATTATCAAACTGTGATTTGCTTCGAACTTTTGGTGAAGTAAAAAAAAAGTATTAAAATTTCATAAGTTCTGGGGGAAAAATTAACAAGTCAAAAAATGTCAAGAATGTTATCCATTAAAATCATGACATAAGAGTCATTCATTAATTACGTGACGCTTTAGGGAGGAGGGGGAGGGGTTAGTCATTTTGTGATGACTTTAAATTACTTATAATCTTTATCAAAAATACGTAAAATTATAAAATGTGTAAAAATTAAAATAAATAAATAAATTATGATAAATAAATAAAAGATTATGTTAAGTATAAGATTGTTTAAAGAAACAAATTATAAAGAAATATAAACTTATTTAAATACAGAATTTAGATTCTATTAATAATTTTTGTTAAATTAGTTTAAATAAATTTTAGCGTGGTTTAAAATTTAATTTAATTACAACATGATACTTTAAAATACTTTTAAAATATCAATAATTTTTAAACTTCTGTAACAAATAAGACCTCAATAATTACAACACATTAAAAGCAAAGAGTTTTAAAGTATTTGTAAATTACTTTTTTATATTTGTCAATATTTTGTTGTAAAAAAGCATTTTTTTTTTTTTGATAAAATAAGCTCTCAATTCATGGAATATATAGGCATGTGCTATATCTGAAAGGAGAAAAGTGAATGTTATCAATAGTTTACAATATTACTTTTATTTACGCAAATTATTTCTAACCTACATTTAGCCCTATAATGAAAAAGGTTTTATGGGATGTTTTGTTGATATCATCAATTTATAGGGTGTGAAGTCCTAAATTTACAGGTTGTAAAGAATTTTTGCAACCATTTACTTTAGTACTGCTCTTCTTGTATTCAGAATTCATTAACTTAGATGCAACTCAGTTACAAACTCTTGAATTCATTAACTTGGATGCAACTCATTTACAAATGTTGTAGATAACTAGATCACACCATAGATACATAGATACTCTAGATACTTATTTGCGTAGTTTTACTTTTGGTAATTTTTTTTTTAATTAAAGCATGCAATTTTCAGGATGTATGCTTCATTTAAAAAGCATGCTAGAACATTAACATTAGTAATTAAAATGTTTAATAGTAACGTTAAATAAAAATAGAATATAACTAAAAAGTAAGCATAATATTTGTCAAATTTTAAAAAAACCTTATATTATTTCAAAAATAAGAAACTTATATTTTATAAAAATTTATTCTATTTTATATTTTATAGAAATTATTTCAATAAGTGAATCGGCTCTTTAGTAAAGATAAATAATTTTTAACAAGTAAAACTTTCAAAAATATTTTAAAATATTTCTAGAAATGCATTTGTATAATAAAGACATGCATATTTGCATAATATATACATGTATATTTGCATAATATATAAAGCATGTACACAAAACAAATGTTAAAGAGTAAATATCTAATTTTTTTTCAGTGGTTGTATTATTTTTGTAATATTTTTCATTGTGTTTGTATTTTGTTGGCAACATGTAATGATTTGTGTTTATATTTTGTTGGCAACATATAATGATTTCATGACAACATGTAATGATTTCAAAAAAAAATTTTAGTTTTCTCATTTAACATAAAACAAGTTTTAAAAATGACAAAAGAAGACATTTAAAAAAATATTTTGCACAAACTATATATAGAAAATCTGAATTTAACTACAATTCAGTAGCAAAAAAGTTGCAAATACATTTCGACATCGTTAGTCATGATGTTTAACATTTTCCTAAACAAAATCAATCAAATGCAAATCTGGTAATAGAGAAAAGGAGGTTCTTCAAGATATAAAACTAGTTAAAAACTGGTTCACAGTTTTATGAATAAATCAAGCATCTCATTAAGGAAATGCACAAAAATATAAAATAAATGAGAATTTTCTCATTGTTTTGTTGTAAAAGTTTGATATAATCATGTTTTTCAAGCTTTCAAATCACAAAAAGTGCCTAACTGTTCTGAAATTCAAAAATAAGCAAGAATCCACTGAACAAAGTTGTAAGACAACTATATTTCTAAAAATTTCTGAACTATTGAAGATGATGAAACTTATATGAAGTAAGATCATCAGCAAATTCTTGGTGCTGTCTATTATAATTCTAAATATAGAGAAAAAGCAGATTTTAATACACAAAAAATGATAAGTTTGTTAAAAGAGCTATTATTTGGCAAGCAATTTGCAGGTATGTCCAAACTTTTTGGACATACTTCAAGCCTATGTATACCACCAAAACAAAAGTTCAAAAATTTATTAGATACCCACGGGAATAAATAAACCTCTTTGAAATATTTTATCTTCTTATATTAATGTATTAAAACTAATACTTAGTTTTAATACATTAATATAACCCAATAAAATTCAATGAGTGCCTTTTTAAATTGTTTTTCTACTTTCACACATATTTTGTGTCCACACTTTACATGTATATTTGCATAATATATGCACTTTAAAAGCATGCAACATATATATATATATATATATATATATATATATATATATATATATATATATATATATATATATATATATATATATATATATATATATATATATATATATATATATATATGCAAATTATGTTAGTGTATTGTTTTTTAAAAAAACAGAGCAATAATAAATAAGTAAAAAACAATAGCAAATTTGAATAGTAAAAAAAATAAAAAATAAAAAAAATAAAACATAATTTTGAAGGTAACATTTTAATAAAAATATTTAAATGTTGGTGAACTAGGTCAATCTACAAAAATTAGAATTAAAAGGATCGAATGAATTTTAAAAAATGACAAATGCTCAAGCCCATTAAAAAAACTAATAAAAAATTTACAGAAAAAAATCTTGTCTGATATTTGAGTGAGAGTACAACACAATATCAGTACAATGAAAGTACAACACAATATCAGAGCAAGTTATAAAAGTTTCTCATAGTTCAAATAGGAATTTTTAAATAGGTTACTATCTGTACAGATTCACACTGTAACAGCATGCAAATTCTAGCTTTCTAAAAACAAAATAAAAACAAATTATAATTTAAAGTTCTTACCTTTTTTGTTTTGAGTAAAAGCTAAAACAAGCTCATCACTGAAAACAGTATCTTGCATTAGAAAATGAACTTTACTATTTTTAAAAGCATTAGAGAGGCTGTCTATTGTTAATCCATAAAGAAATGCATATACAACATCTGAATCTTCTGAACTCTTAAACTTAAGACTCAAAGTAACCACAGCTTTATTTATGAAAATTGATTTATTTGTATTCCCAATCTCTATCCTTGCATAAAAATCTAAAATAAGATGAAAATATAATAAAAATATTAATATAAATATTTTTTCTAGAATATAGTTATTAAGGTATATAAGATTATATAAAAATATGGATTTATAAAGCCAAAGCTTTACAAGGTGTTCAGAGACTTCAACAAGTGATTAAAGAAAGGAGGTTCCAGGAAGGACAAAAGTTATAACTTAATTATTTTTTCCTAAGAGATTTCATTTGTCTTGAAAAAGAAGTAACTTTTATTATTTTTTTAACTTATATATATATATACATATATATAGGGCCTTCGAGAGGGAGGGGCAAAGGGGCACATGAAAAAAACAATTTAAATTTTAAATTCTATTACTATAAATAACCATAAACTATTTTTTATGAAAAAAATAGAACTTAGTTGTTGCTGAATTAGATGGGCATAGAGTACTCTAATTTTTTTTTACAGGATGTTTATTACTCATTCTATACCAATTAACACAAAAAAGTTAATTGATAAGCTTGACTTTATTTTATTCATAAATTTAGACACACAATCAAAAAAGTCTTATATCTTGTTAATTGATAGTTAATTAGTAGTTTTTTCCCCATATTTCTCATTAAAATGTCTAAACTAATTGATTTTGTCAAAAAACCTTATATAAATATGACTTACCTGGAATTAGTTAATCATTATTTAATAAATAAACAAAAGTTAAGTTAGTTTGCAAATTATTGCTCACATCAAAGAAGGAACCAAAAGTAATAGAGAAATCGCCAGGTTAATTGGAGTTTCTGAGAAATGCGTTCAGACAACGAAGCAAAACTTTCTTCACACTGGTAGTGCCAACAAGAAAACGAGGCCAGGTAGACCCTTGTCAACCACCAAAAAGGACAATAGTGCCCTTTTTAGAGCTGTCAGAGCTAATCCATGAATTAGTTACAAAGAATTGAGAATGGAGTCTACTCTGCATACTATACAAAGGAATGGTTCAACAATAATAATATCAAGACAATACCATGGCCTCCGTACTCACCTGATTTGAACCCGATTGAAAAAATTTTGGGCTTGGATTGACCATGAATTGGCAAAGGTTCAAATTTCCACACTTGGCCAGCTGAAGGACATCCTTAAGGAGACCTGGTATAGGGTCCCAGAAGCAATGTGCAAAAATCTTGTTAAGTCTATGCCAAGAAGAGTTCTTAGTTGTATTAAAGCAAAAGGCAGATACACAAAATATTAATTGGTTCATAAATTACGCCTTCTAATGTATTGTGAGTCTAAATTTATGAATAATTTTTTTTGTCTTTTTTTTTTAATACCATGTAGTTGTACCTAATTATTACTTAGAATTTGTATTTTTTTTTATTGAACTTTTTTTAAATTTTGTATTCTGTATGTATTTATCTAATAAATTAAAAAAAAACCAAACCGAAATCTTTTGTTGTTATTGTTTTATTATTAGAAAATTAAAAATTTCTATTTTCAAATATGAGTGCGTATATATATATATATATATATATATACCATTGTACTTGGAAGTTTGAAATTTCAAATTTAACCTATCTACATAATGCACATAACAATATGTAAAAATCATGAAAATCAGAGATGATATATAATGATTTGACCCATTATATATATATATATATATATATATATATATATATATATATATATATATATATATATATATATATATATATATATATATATATATATATATATATATATATATATACATATATATATACATATATATATATATAAATATATATATATATATATACATATATATATATATATATATATATATATATATATATATATATATATATATATATATATATATATATATATATATATATATATATATATATATATATATATATATATATATATATATATAATGAGTAAAATCATTATAGTTCAACCCATGGCCTGTGGGTCACCATCTCTGATTTTCCTGATTTTTACATATTGTTATGTGCATTATGTAGATAGGCTAAATTTGAAATTGCAGACTTCCAAGTACAACGGTGCAGAAATTATAGCCTTAGAAACATGACACAGTGCCCCCCCCCCCTCAATTTACAAATGGTCAAAACAGACTACTTTAGAGCTGTATAACTTTTTTCTCACTTTCAACAAGTGTCTCATTTTTTCTAGAACTATTTTCTGGATAGTCTAATTTTAAAAAAGTGGTTTTTATCAACTTGTGTTAAATTAAAAAAAAATTATGACCTCCTCAACTTTGGAAAAATTCCTAAAATTGCTAAAATATGCCAAAATAAAACTAACTGTAGCATTATTCTTTTCATCTACAAGTCTTTACAGATAAGTTTTCTGATTAGCTAGTACTGTTTGCAATAAATGAGCAAAGTATAGTCACCTTGTTACAGTTTAGAACTCAAATATATCTAAAAGCAAAATGTCCACTCGCCTAAAAAGTCCAATTTTCAGCCATTTTGAGATTATTTTGAGTAAATTTTTTTAACACTTTGTTTTGATCTAAGATTTACAGCATATAAGACCCAACTATCTAAAAATGCAAACATTATAAACTTGTCAAATCCACACCAAAAAAGCCAGCATTTTTAAATAACCCTATTTTTAAATTATCAATGGTTAAATGTTACTAGAAACCAGTGCCCCTCTAATCTGCCAAATGGCCGTTGTGAAGGGCGCAATTAATTGTAAGTCATTTCTTAATAAAAAGATATGGTTGTCCTCTCCTTGAGCTTGTCTTTATAGTAGATAGGGGCACAAATAAAGGGGGCAGTGACTTTATAGAGACCTTCATTATGGTTCAAATGAAGGTCTTTAAATTAATTTAGATATTTAGATACTTATCATGTAAATATCTAAAATAATTTCAAAATGAAATCATCATTTTTTTAAATTCTATTTTATTATAGGTAATTAGTGGCCTGTAGGTGGTCTGGTTCCCCCCTCCCCCCCCCACTCGATAAGGGAAGGTGGAGGGGGAGAGGGTTTGGGGTATCACCAATCAAAAGGGGAAGGGGGTAACCAACTTACAAAGATCAAGCATTTATTTATCTAACATGAAACATACACATACAGACTACTGATTACCTATAATAAAATAGAATTTAAAGAAATAATGATTTCATTTTGAATTTAATTTAAATACTTACATAATAAGTATCTAAATATCTAAATTAATTTAAAGACCTTCATTTAAACCATAATGAAGGTATCTAAAAAGTTACTGTCCCCTTTATTTGTGCCCTCTATCTACAATTAAGACAAGCTCAAGGAGAGGACAACCAACCATATCTTTTTTTATTAAGAAATGACTTACAATTAATTGCACCCTTCACATAGGCCAGTTGGCAAATTAGAGGGGCACTGGTTTCTAGTACAGGGTGGCCAGCTGTAAGTAAATTTAAAATTCCAGGACATTTCTAGGATATTTCAAGGAAATTTTGGGTTATTCAAGGATATATTGATTTTTTCTCGACAATAAAATAAACCAGTAAATGCAAAATATATTGTCTTAAAACTAAATATATATATTTGAATACGCATATAAATCATATATACATAAGTATAATTGTTTGTGTGTTAAATATAAATCATATATACATACATATATTTATGTAAAGTTTGTTTAAACTCATACAAACATATACATATATATATATATATATATATATACATATATATATATATACATATATAAATTTATATTGTATATATATTTTGTATATATATATATATGCGGTAGTGGTGTAGTGGTAAAGCGCTCGCTTCATAAGCGAGAGGTTTCGAGTTCGATCCCCACCATGTCCCTGGTAGTACCGCGCTTAACTTGTTTCTCCGCACAGCGGCCTTGTTCATCGAGGTTCGTGTTTCGGAGTTATAGAGTTGAGAGAGGGTTATAACCACTATTAAGTAGCCTCCTCATCTGTAGTGGCCTTCTTGGCCTTGAGGAGGTGAATAACAAAAAATATATATATATATATATATATATATATATATATATGTATATATATATATATATATATATATATATATATATATATATATATATATATATATATATATATATATATATATATATATATATATATATATATATATATATATATATATATATGTGTGTGTGTGTGTGTGTGAAAGATCAAGGTCTTTAATTGTTTGTTCTTTTTCTAAAATTTTGTTTCTAAAAGAATTTGCTTTAGCAAAGACAGTAAAGTCTCTCTTTGCTTCCGCTTCAATGCTTAACTTGTCGGCATCAGATTTGAGAATTCCAATGCACTTTCTAACACTTTCTTTCTGCTTTTTAATAACTAAAATATCTCCATCAATCAGTTGACATTTTCTGCTTACTTTATCTACCTTTAACTGATCCTTGTTTTCTTTCAATACTACATTGCAACGATTGTATGCTAGCTGACAACTTTTTAAAAGATTGCTGGGGAGCTCATACTGATGAATAACAATGTCATGAGAATTGATGTGATCATAAACTATTCTTTGAGAAATAAGAGATTTCTCTTGCAAATTTTCAACCAACAACTGATTGTTGACACTGAATTCTCATTCTATTGCAGCTTGGCCATGAGATAACACAAAAATGATAGCACAGACTTTTCACAATACTCAATACTTCAGAGTTTTGTGTAAATAGACAGCAAGAAATTTATCAACAGAATCAGTAAACTTGTTAAAAGACTCAAACTTTTCATTAAATTGAACACCTTCTGCACTAATAAATTCATCATATTGTTGTTTTGCATCATCTGCATCATCGGTTGAAAGTCTTTAACAATACATTAAAGGCCTGAGATAAGGCACCAATTTAGTGGCTCTTTCTTAAACTGCTACAAGAGCATCAATCTCTCAACGATAATAACTCAAGATGTAGCTGTGCATAAATTGTATAAAGGATATTAATATCCCAATAGTGGAAGGTTCTTTTTATTTTACCTAGCGCTATGTTAGCTTTGGCGACAGTGTGCAACTTAATCCTGCTACTTCAGTTGGTTGTTGACAATGATGCTGAAGTCGCGCTTAGAGCTGGTCTTGCCAGGATTGTAGTTGTTGCCAAGGAGGTCGGTCATGGTGAAGATTATGTGCAAACCCGGTAGGTCATCAACAAAATCCGTTGTTAATTATTTTGTTAAAGAACATAGCTTTGCACTAGTCTATGTAAAAACTCATGCTACAGGTATAGGCCCATATGACAAGTTGGTTAATATCATTTTGGAGAGTTGTATAGTCGGAGGTGTTCTTTATAACCGCTATTAGTTTAGCATCGCTAGCAAACAGCTTGCAAATGTGAGGCATAGCATGTCATTAATAAAGATCACAAAGAGAATAGGCTCCAGTACAGAACCTTGTGAAACTCCAATGAGGACATCCAACCAATCAGAGAAGTACTCATATTGTACAACTCTTTGACTCCGGCCAGTTAAGATGGCTTCTATCCATCCACAGGTACTTGCGTGAAAGCCATATGGGCATAATTTGACAATTAGAAGCCTGTGACTAACCTTATCAAAAGCTTTAGCAAAGCCATCAACACTAAGATCTGAAGATAAAACAAATGAATTTAAATTAATCTCTCAAAGAGAAAGTAAGTTTGCTAAATTTTGCATGAGGTAAGATTTAACAATGCAAAAGTTTATTCGAAGACCATAACAATTTGTAAAAGATAGATTAAAACAGGTGGTGGTGATGGCTTTGCATGTTTAATATTTTCAAGTGCTTTAGCCATGTTTAAAGTAAAAGATAAATTGACACAGCATGATACGGTTAATACAGCATGGCATCCTGTTGCTGTGTAGTTGCCTCAGTGTTGCTAATTAACAAAAAGTCATAACAAAGGGCTCCATAAATGAGCTTTACAATGCGCACCAAAAGCACTAGTTAATGATTAACAACACTACAACTGACCTCTCATAAAAAATTTATATACAAGCTAGTGCAAAGTTAGCATCTGCTAAGGTTGCTTTTTGTTATTGTGCTTCTTATTATCTTACTCTTTTATCTCCTTTTATCTCTTTTATCTCCTTTTATCTCTTTTATCTCCTTTTATCTCTTTTATCTCCTTTTATCTCTTTATCTCCTTTAGCCTCTCTTTATCGTGGTTGTCATTTTTTTACTCATGATTCAATACTCTTTCTATTTAAAGTCTCTACCCTTCTACTCTCTACTTCTATCAACCTCTTATTTGTTGTTAAATGAAACACTGTTGTCATAATTTAGCTTGTTTTTTTAATGAGGCCGCCTTTCTTTTAGATAAAATCCAAAAAAGCATTGCAAATATTGTTGGACCAACTCTAGCTGCTAAGCATGGTAAGACTCTGTCATCCATTGTAAGGTTGTATCTCTTTTCTTTTTTACAAAAATATTTAAATAAGTTATATTTTATATCTAAGCATTATTTTGAATAATAGATTTTACTACCCCTGTGTTAGTCCTTTTTAAGTAAAGAAATCCCAGCAAAATTCTAATGACTATTCTATAACTCATCTCTATTCTTTTACTAAAATCGAAAACAGAAAGTTGTGGGAGCTTCAGTACATACATCGATTATTATAGCCTGCTACCACGAAGTAGTGTTTGCTACATCAACTAAGAAATTGGCATTGTGCAGCAATCTTTTCTTTAATTATTCTTTGTTTTTTTTTTTTCTTCTTTTTTTTTAAAATTAAAGTGCACGTTAGACCAGTTCAAAAAAAATCTTTTTTAATAATTAAGTGGCTAGATGTTTAAATGTTGTTAATTGATGAAAAAAAGTAAATCATTAAAGTTTCAAAGCACTATTCCAATATTTAGTAACAGCTCAATTAAGTTTACTTTCCAATGGGGTCCTAAAATTAAAAAAAAAAAGTTCCTTAAAAGTAGGTCAACCTGGTATTCAAAAGAAGCAAAATAATATATAAATTTCAAAAATAATAATTGTTTTATAAAAAACAAATTAAAAAATTTTTATTTTTATTAAAAACTTGTAAAAATGTACTTTTTTTATTTCTAGTTAAAAAACCATAATTTTTGTGCAATTAAATCTAAAATAATAATTGTAATATGAAATTATCTTTTTTTTTTGAAATTTTTATATAATTTCACTCTTTTTAAGACCCAACATGACATACTTTTGAAAAAACTTTTTTTTTCAAAATAATAGGGACCTGTTAAAAAGTAAAGTTAATTGAGCTGTCCCTAAAACACATTATTTAAGTTTGCAATTTTGAACTAATTTTTCTGACCACAAACCACATCAAATCAAAGGGTAGCCCAAATAAAGTTCAAAAATTTATTTTTTATATACAATTTTGAAATGGTCTAGTGCACATGTCTGTATGCGTGTATTTATATGCATATATAAAATGAAAAAATAAGTAACCTAAAGTTTCCACTGGTTTATCTGTGATATATATGCTTGCTCTCATAGAGTTTATCGTTAGCATAGAATAACCAAGAAAGTTTTTCCATTGTTTATCAAAAGTTATTTTTAATACTGTCTTTCCTAGTAAATCATCTTCTCCAATAAACACTATGAAAAAATAATAAAAAATAAAAAAAAAAACTGAAAAAGTAACCAAATTTCATATATTGTTATAAAAAATTTCACTCACTTTTTTGTATACTTTTTACAGTTTAGGGGCAACTAAAATAATACATGACAGTCATGGGAAAGGAGGGATATTGAAAAGTGTCACCAAATATCATATAGAAGAGGGAAAGGGGAGGGATTAGTTAAAGTGTAAAGTAAGAAAAACATTTTTAATTTAAATTCTTATCAAAGTGTAATTAAATAGCTTATTGCAAACTTAAAGATATTCAGCAAAATATAATGACCAAAGCTGCTGTAATTATTGCTGCAGCTACCTGTTTCATCCCAAATTTTTTTTCTTTAATAGTTTCTTGATTCCTAGTAAATGACTGGAAATAAATGATGCAACTTTGCAAGCATCTTTTTAAACTTATTAATGAGGAAAATAATTTTGTCCACAATAGCAAGGTCTAACATGAAAAAATCAAAATTTCTAACTCATCACATATTATTTGAACAGCCCCTTATGTTAAACAACTTCAAATATACTTACCCTCTCCAACATGTTTTGTTTCTTTATGTACAATTTTTCCAATAAGCTGGACTCTTGAATCCTTTTCATTAGTTCCAAATATATTCAGTTCTATTGAATTTAATATCCAAACATCACCGAACATCTTTGTAACATTTTTTAAAAGACACTTGAAAGAGTAAGAGTTCTTAAGAGCATTGCCTGTTATTTCAATATTTAGATGATGAGCAATATGATTTTTAATGAAATTGCAGATTGGATCATCAAGACATGTTGTTTTTAGATTAACAGATAATTGTCCATGAACAACAACAACGCCTAAATATAAGAATAAATGCATTTAAAGTAAAAACACTTAAAATATTTTAAACGCACACACATTTTATATACACACAGAAATCTGTTTTTAAGATGGCTCCAGACAACCATGCAACAAGTTGCATGCAGACAACACCTGCAACAAGTTACTGACAACACCTGCAACAAATTACGAGGTAAATGATCAATAATTAGAGAAGACAACCAAGGAGAAAAATAATAAAAAAACAAAAAACATTATAACTCCTAATACTAAAAAGAACACAAACAACTTGGAAAGAAATATATAAGCAAACTCAAACACAAACAAAAAGTAAATGTGTTTAGAACAACTTGTTTTAAAACAAAAACAAAAATTAGATTGCATAGTTAAACTAACAATCAGAAGAAATTTTAGTTGGTTAAACAAAAAATAACACTTTAAAACAAGTCATCATCATCATTTTTGATTCCTTGTTTTTGCACTTGCATTATTGGAGTTTTTTTTTTTAATGTCATTTTGCCAATATACACAATACTATTTCTTTTTTTACCTGAAACTGAAGACCATGGTATTGATAGAATGGCACTTTAAATGATGAGCTATCTCTGTAACAACAAGTAACAATATGGCTTTGACAATGAACAAAAGAAACATAAACATGAACAGTGTTCATGAGCAATATGGCAGTTTGTAATCAAATGTTTTATACCTGTTAATGGAACCAGCACCTTTGAGGCTACAGATTTCAGAACGCCTTACCACCAGCCAGTTACAAAACCAATATACTGACTTTAAAAGTTATAGCCTCAAAACAATCAAAAGTGCAAATAAAGATCTATGAACTAAGTCAAAAAGGTACAATATTCAAAAATCAAAGTAGGAAACAATTTTAAACATCAGTCTTAAAAAAATGGTGCTATGCTGGTTAGTAAAAAATATACTTCTAATTAAACTAAATTTAAACATTAAACATAAATTAATTATAAACATATGTTAATATGGAATTAAAATTAAGTTTTGAAATACTTTTACTCTTAGGAGAAACATAGTCTCCAAAGACACTTGAAAAAATTCCTGTTACATTTCCAGCATTTGATCTCAAAACAATTTCTATATAAAAAAATATATTTATTATGTCATTTTAGTTTATTCTACTAAAAAAGTTTAAAGCAAAGAAGTTAGATTTAACAATTTTTACCAATATTTTTTAAAGTAAGCCAGGTAAATTTAAGCATTCGAGCATCGTACAGCCTGTTTAAAACCTCATCCAAACTTATGTCATTCAAACGAAAAACTGTTGCACAATAAAGCTTGTCATGCTGCCATATAACAGTTTCTAAAGGAACATCTTGCTGTGAGAAAATTATTGATCTTGCTGAAATTCTAAAAGTTAATGAAATTATAAACAATTTATATTGCAGACTTGGGTCTGCATAAAACATAATGAGTATTCCCATAATGATAAAGGTAAAGACAAGAGCTATCTATAAATGTATGAAGAAATAAAAACTATATATATATATATATATATATATATATATATATATATATATATATATAACTTTTATATATATATTTAAAAAAGTTTTAACTTTTATATATATATATATATATATATATATATATATATATATATATATATATATATATAAAAGCGCCCTGCCTACAACAACATAACTAAAAAGTGACTATTAAGCTTGTACAAAAAACTAATAATTTTATTGTATAAAAATCCCAAAGAACTATTAACAAAAAAAGTGAACTAATATCCAAATGTTGCCATGAGAACAAATTTTTCTGGATCTAAAAGATTGAGGTCGGCAAAATATTGCCGATCTAATTTTTCTTAATTCCGAGGGTTGTATGTATGTATGTATGTATGTATGTATGTATGTATGTATATATATATATATATATCATCCGTTGCAATGACATCGCAAAAGGGAGGCACTTTTTTTCAATGGTTTAAATGAAGTTTTTAAAAAGAGAAAAATAATATGATAATGTAAAAGAAATTGAATAATTAAATCAATTAAAAATACAAAAAAAGAAAAAGAGAGGTAAAGAAAAACAAGGAAACGAAAAAAACTTGATAGAGAAGAAAGTAAATGAAAAAGGTATTAAGGAAATAAGGAAAAAACTAAATAAGAAAAAAAACTAAAAATCAAATAAAAAAGAAAAAAAATAAAAGTATGTGAATAAAAGTAGACAAAGAAAGAAAAAAAAAACTTATAACTTATATAAAAATAATTAAACTATATTTGTAAAAAAGGAATATTCTTTGCTGTACTGTGTTATTGTTTGTTCTTATTATTCCTTTCTTGTTTCTTTCTATTTTATTTATTTATTTTTTTTTGCGTTCTGTTGTGTCATAATGTAGTAATTTTTTTTTTTAGTTTGTGTATATATATCGTATATATTATACGAAACGATACTTATTTTAATACTATTTTATTGTGTGATATTTTTTTAATTTTCTTTTTTTCTCTCATTCTCACTCTCTTTCATTTCAATATTGTTTATTCATTATAAACACTTTATACTTTTTGTTGCTTTTTTTGTGTTGTTTTTTCGTTTGTTACGTTGTTTTTTGGTTTGTTACATTTTTTTTGTATCTGATGATGAGGTTTTATAACGGTCATTATTGCTTGATTTAAATTGTTATTATTATACTTGTCTTTGTTATTTTTATTATTATTATTTTCTATTGTATTACTGTTATTGTTATGTAAACTCTATCATTGCTATTATACATTGTGTTATTACATATTATTATCACATTATTTTAACTGTATTATTAAGATTATTAGGTGTATTTTATAACTTCATCGTTGTTTTTTTTTCTTTAACTATGTTAATTTATGTTTTGTATTATTTAATAATACTGTAGTTGTCGATTTTATTTTTTGTTTATTTTATTTAGGTGTCACTCCTTTGACTAGTTTTTAACTATAT
>NC_088930.1:48480000-48545000 GCF_038396675.1 Hydra vulgaris | reverse complement strand
GAACTTTCGTCAAAAGGATACACCATTACACTTTTCAAAAAAACAATTTTCTTTTCATTTAATGGCACATATTCAACATCTTGAGTATATTCTTCCCCTACAAAAAGTTTAATATAAAAGATTTTAATCTAACTATAATATAATAGTAAGAAAGTTTAGTATGAGCAATTTAATATAAGTAAGCAATAAAATCATTAGAAAAATTGAAATATTAAAAATTACATGACAAAGTTTACACAACCATAATATTTAAATTAGATCCAGGCCTATGCTGTTAGCTTTTAAAATTATACAATTCATATCGTTCATGTTTTACTATACTAAACTAGTTATTAAAATAAGATTAAAATAAGTTATTAAAATGCGTTTAAACTAATCTTCAACCGTTTGAATTAGATGGTTACACTTATCATCAAATTCTAAAATGAGCTTACGTATATCAATATCATCACAGGATTTTATTGGTTCAATTTCTTTGTCTGTTTAATTTCTTTATTTGTTATAATACCATCATATTTCTCATCCATTAATACTATTATATTTCTCATTTGCTTTATTTTTATGGTCTGTATAATAACAATAGTCTGCCAATCTCTTGATATTAGGTACTCTCCGGTCTTCTTGTGATACTCAAAGAGTATCACAAGAAGATTGTTCAGTGCTATAACATTTTGTTTCTACCAATGTTTCTAGTGCTTATTCTATATTTAAGGTAATCAAATGTTGTATGTAAATGTAAATTAGAAGCATTCGATTATGCATGCAAACTAAATACTCATTTCAACTGTTGTTCTAATTTGTAGTTAATGTTTTATTTTCGTGTTTTGTTGATGTTATTGTGAATAAATATTTTTAAAAAATATTTTTAAAACTCCTAATAAAATAGTTTCTAATCGAAAAGTTTCTTCTTTCAGTACTAAAAATTTATTAAAATTTTACGGTAATGCAATAGTACAGCTCTGCGTATATATAGACATTGGTATTGGCCCAATCTACCACTTTTTTCGCAATTGGTATTGTTACCGTATAGTTGGTATTGTTAAACGGTATAGACCTTTACAATTGGTATTGTTACACGGTATAGACCTTTATTTATTGATTTACCAAATTTGATTGATTTTTTTTTTAATTTTTCCTGCTTTATGAAAATAGTTATAAGTTGAACTAACTTTTAACTAACTTAACTGCATTTCATAATTAAAATACTAATACATAACCAAAGCCAATAGTATCTTAAGATGGATCCTTTTCATAAGCTAACTTTTTTTCATGGTTGGAAAGCACAGACTGCATATAACGTTATTAAATTAAAAATAGTTAGGATCATGTTAACTGCTATAGTCAAAAAAATTGTTTCACAGATTTTGTTTCACAATAAAGACACTTATTTACTGTAACGATTTTAATGATTTAACAAGATTTCAAAAAAGTAGAAGCAGTTTCAAGACCAGCTTCGGCATAAAGAGGAGGCAATACATCATTTAGCAATAGACAAAAATATAGGCCTGTCTATAGCAGAACTTGTACACATGTTCTGTTTAAGAGAGTTTTTTCTCCTTGCAATATAAATGATAATAAACATATATATATATATATATATATATATATATATATATATATATATATATATATATATATATATATATATATATATATATATATATATATATATATATATACATATACATATATAAAAAAAATGTGAATACACATTCACATTTTTTTTAAATAAAAAAAAATAGCAACAACATACCAAAAATATACTTTATTACTGCTATAAAACTGCTAGAAATATTTATAACTGGTTTTAAAATAAGCCCCTTGTTATCAATGATCATTTTGATTATAGTATATTTTCTGTATGGTTGAAAAGAGCTACCATTGTGTAACCTGGTAGTATCTAAAATTGAAATAGAAAAATATAATTGTCACAGGTAACTCATTTGAAAAATTGTTTATATTATATATCTATTATACTATAATCAACTTAAACAACTATTTAATAAGCTTTATTACAAATTTATATAATTAATAGTAAATATTTATATAATAAAAACATTTCACACACACACACAGACACACACACACACACACACACACACACACACACACACACACACACACACACACACACACACACACATGTTATTTTTTTTTTTACAACTTCACTTTTTAAAAAAGGAGTTATAAATAAGTGTAAAAAATGAAAAAGTAAACTTAAAAAGTTGTGAATTGGAAATGAAATGAGGAAAATAAAAGAACCAGAGAAGAAAAAGATTAACATAACAGAATGAATATTTACAATTAAATTATTTCAAAACCCTGTAATTAAAATAGAAACAATGACAAAGACAAATATAACCATATACTTTATTAGAGGTTTATTAGACTATTTTTACTTTGGGTTTTTAAACCACTATTTCCAGTATTTCTAAAGTAAAACCTTCTTCACAAATGCATCTTTAAGCTAACATTACCTTTCTAAAACCACTATTAACTTGTTTAAGATAATAGTACTAATATTTTTATGTCTTTTACCATGATGTAGGTTCATCAAAACCACCATTATAGATATGACTAATAACAGTTTTTTTTTTACGAAAGCTCTTCAAATTTTTATATATGCAAAGAAGAGATCAATGATAATAATTACATGGTGTTTAGTAAGATGGTATTTTTAGATAATATTCTCACTTGGTTCAGATGGTAGAATGTTAATAATTTACCCCATTCAATTTTTAATCTAAAAACCTTGTTTGATAATATTTTTGAAATATTGCATATGAGGTTTGCTATCTAATTTGTATATTCCAAATTTATCTGCTAGTGATCCAAAAATCCATGGAACTTCTTTCCCTTTGATTGGCCATCACAATAGCAACATGTATATCTTCTTAAAGTACTTATAGATAAACCAAGGACAATCTCTCTAATAGACCAAGATAAACTTTAATTGAGTTAAAGGAGTTAAAAAAGTGTGTTCAGATTTTGATGATTTTCTATATTTCCAACAAACACATGGTAAGCTTTAAAGATTCTAGTCCTCCATCAATACCACGCATGCATAAAATTAAAAAAAATCAACATCATCACACAACAAAAGTTTTGTGTGATCTGTTTGTAACACCAGTGTAGATGTCCTCCTGTAATTTAACTTTTTTAACATTATTTTAAATCTCTGACTCTACTACTAACACCACACAACCCAGACAAACATGATGTATATTCATCTTCGTTATGGTTTCACCTATAAGTCTTACAAGTGGTAGGTCTCTATACACTTTAACAGAAAAAGCTTTCTATTCTGTTTTATATTTGCAGTGTCACCAGCAACAGATGCTTCGTTTAGCCTACAAGAAACAACTCCTTCAGCAAAATCGGAATTCTTTGAAATAATTAAGACTTTTGAACAGTTATTTTTGTGTTGCAGGAGTAAAAAATATTTAATATCTTTGACAGCATTCTGAACAAAACAAATTTCTTTTTTTTAAGAAAATCTTATAAGTTTCTTTATAGATAAATATAAATATTTTTTATCCATTTATTCAAACAAAAATTGAAAATTACAAACTTTGATAATTTTATAAATTTTTTTTCAAAAGACATTTTTCCTTTTCTCTTTCCTTTGTCTTTATCACCATTAAATAAAGACTTCTACCATTTGTGATGTCATTGCAAAGAATGATGAATTCATAAAAGATTAAGTTTACGACTACTTTAGTATCATGCCCTAGGCAGCCGATAGCGTAAAAGCAGTTTTCATCTTCTTGTTTCATTTTTTCTGATATATAAACTTAATGATAACCATTCAACCAAGAAGTCTATATTAGATTATTTAAATCATTTTTTTTTATACTTTGAAAAATTATTTTTATTTAAACAAATTATTAGAAATTTGATAGAATTTGTTAAGACTAATTTTCCTGTATTTTAAAAAATTTGTTAAACAAAAAAAAATTTGAGAATTTAAGTTTAAAAAAATTGATTTTAGCACACGCACCAAAGTTTTTGCATATCAAAAAACTGGAACAAAAATACCCTTTTAAAATGCCCCAAGTAATTTCTGTTAAAGAAAAAATATTTTTTTAAATAAAAATTTTTATCTTTTAAATAGGATCATGTTTTATAATTAGATTTCAAACTTTACCAAAGAATATATTAATGCTTAAAAGTATAGTTAAATAAAGTTTTGGACGCCTTCACTTTTAGAATGCAGAACAGGTTTTTAAAATGCAGAACAGGTTTTTAGAATGCAGAACAGGTTTTAGAATGCAGAACAGGTTTTAGAATGCAGAACAGGTTTTAGAAAAAGAGTAAAAACAATGTTTTTCATTTTAACAGTTTCTATCACATGTCTAAATGCTGGAAAAAGCAATTAAAAAAGTTAAAATAACTTCAACGAAAAACCAGTGCTATAACAACCACTTGTAATAAAATGTTAAACTCAACTCTTTTTAAATCAACATATTGTTATTGAAAAGTCCATTAAATTTAACGAATGTTTGGAAAGGAAAAAGCTGCAATAGGTGGCACATATTTCTGTGAGCAATATAATATATTAACTGTTTGTCGCAAAAACCAACTGTTTAATTCATAAGTTTACTACTCAATTTCAATTTCAAGTCAATGTTTTCTTTTTTTGAAGGCCACTATAGTTGAGGAAGCTAGTAGTTTAAGTTGTGGTTACAACCCTCTCTTAACTCTAATCTGAAACACAAACCTTAATGAACAAGGCTGCTGCACAGAGAAACAAGTTGAGTGCTTTACTACCAGGGAAGTGGTGAAAATCAAACTTCTGGCTTATGAGCCCAGCACCTAGCTTATGAAAATTAAACATCTGGCTTATGAGCCCATGAACTTCTGGCTTATGAGCCCAGCAACCTACTACTACACCACTACCGCATTGTTGGGTTCTCCAATCAAAAATTTAAAAATTCAAATTCATTTATTTTATTGAAATTTTTTGAGGTTTACAACAAGAATCTCAAAGAACAATTAATATAAAATATATAAATATTATTAGACTTTCAAAACAAATATAAATCATTATTAAAAGACACATTAAAAGACTGTACCGAAATATTTATCTGAGAGGATGATTGTAAAAAGACTTCACAAAAAAGGTTTATAGGCTATAACTAAAAACAATAAAATACTTCTAAAAAAACTTTAAAAGAAAACTCTCAAAAGAGATAGAATTGTAGTTAATGTTAAGAATGAACTAGAAAAAAAATTAGAAATGATCTCTCATTGTCTGATGCTGACAGTTAGAAGTTACTGGGGTCCTGGCCCCGCTAAATATGGGGTTTTTTAGGTAATTTTGTTGTAAATTTGTGTTGTTGTTTTTAACAAAAAACCAGATTAAAACTTTTTCAAGAGTGATAACTTATCTCTATTGTGGCATACATTATAAAAATAATTAACATTTCTTTTTTTAAAGTATTTCAAAGGGAACTACGGCAAGTTAAACTTTTTTTATTTACATGATTTTAAAAGGTTGAACGGGTAAACAGTTGTTTTTTTTCTTAAAACGTGAATTAATTATTTATGGTTACAAATATGAAAAATGTTCTACTTTTATTTATTTATTTATTTATTTATTTGATTTGATTTTGTTTGTGTTTCAGCATAAGGAAAGCAAACTAAAAAATTAATGTAATAGAGGAAGATAAAAATGTAAAATACATCATAGTCCTGTAGAATTTCACCAAAAAAAGAATCAACCAAGAAAAAATTATTATAAAGACATGTTATATATTGTTGGAAAGCTTATACTTTTCTCTTTAAAATGGGTATTTGGTATTTTTTTTATTTTGGGGTAAAAAAGTTATGACACCACAAAGATTAGGGGGTAAAATACAAAACTTTACATTTTCCTAATGAATTTTAAAAACACTATACAATAAGTTGCACTGTAACTATAATAATACTTATATTTAAATGATATTAAAAGTGTTGAATCATGGAGCTGCGGGGGCCATCGTCCCCAGAGGATCTTTTTTTATTTTTTTGTTTGTTTTTGCCAAATAGTTTTGTTAAACTGTGTTTTTGTAAGTAAAAATAGGCAGAGGTATTAAAAAGTTGCAGTTCTACATTTCAAATTCTAAACTTATTAGAATGTAGTATTCTTTATGCATTCAAAAAATAATCGTTTGTTTTGGCAATTTTAATCAGAAACTTTTTAGTAATTTACTTATCTTGGTGTTTATATAATTATGTAATGATTTGCTATTTTTAGATTTTAAAACAAATTATCTATTCTTGCAAATGATAGTACAAATAATTCAAAATATATGTTTTAATTGCAAAATTTTGATTTGTAAACGCTTTTAAAATTAATTTCTAGCAAAACTCAAAAATTATGGACTAAAAAGAAATTAGAAAGAGATTTGTTGAGCCAAGTGGGGGCAAGAGTTGGAAGAGATGTTGTCAACCAAGAAGCTCTTGAAAAATTAATTAAATGTGCTTCAAAATTGGATTTGAATGTATTGGTTTATGAACTGTATTAAAAAACAAGAGGCAGGAGAAAAGGTTTATATTCACTCATTATGTCGAACTAAATCAATCAAAATCAATTAAAAAATCACAAGCATCAATGGAAACTCCTACAGAAACAAAACGTTCAACTCGATTAGAACAAGTTTATTAAAATTTTACAGAACAATTTTTTTATTGTGTAAATATGTGTACACTTGACAGTCACTATCCTGAGGGAAATAATTTCATAGAAGTAAGAACAAAGTCAACAAAAATTTGTCATGCAACTCTAGAATTATGCTAAGAAGGTAACAACTTTTCATCAAAAACAATTGAAGCTAGACTTTTGAATATAAACAATCTTGCAGTCATTGAAGTACGATACCACATTTATTGCCATGTGAAAATTTGAAAGACCTATTACTACATCAAGCTCTAACTAGGCTTAGTTGTGTTTCAAAAAAAAGTGTTTAATTTTCATGTAAATCTTAAAAATATAATGAAAACTTCTATAGATAAAATTTAATTTGAGACTTTTGATGATATGAGCCGATCATGGTTAACTTTTTCTTTTTGTTTCATTTAGGTCACTTTAAAGCCAAACCTTGTCAATATACTTTGGAACACGTCATATTTCTTTGAGCTACAATGCCCTAGTTGGGCTCCCTATATGAGTCGTCAAGTTAATAATGTCCTACCTATATCTAAAGTAGGGTTTGTAATTCCGTGCTATATTTAAAATCCCAGGATTTCGGGATTACATTTACCTATTCCCGGGATCCTGGGATTTTGAAATACCTGTTTTTGAAAGATTTTAACATATTATTTTAGAAAAATTTTAAGGAAATTAATAAGACATTTACAGTATGTTTAGAAAAAACTTACAAATTTCAAGGAAGTTCTTTGCTTTGTTAATATTATACATACTTAATTATTAAATTATAAAGACGTTGTTTTTGTAGATATAATATACGTATGCAATTATTTTTGATTATTCTTAAAATACGTTTTGAGGAAGCAGAGCACATCCAAAGTTTCATCCCCCAGACGACTTCTTATTTTTGTTGCAAAAAGTCCGGCCGCAGAAAAAGCACGTTCTGATTCCACACTGGTAGGCTTAATAGTCATTAAAAAATCATACGCTCTTTGCAAAAAATCACCACGTGTTCCTCCATTTTCAAACAACACCATTTCCTTTTGAATTTTCATTGATAACGTCTCACATCGAGTTGGTATGCTGGGCAAATGTGCTTTTTTATAGCTTTATTAAGTTCATCTGTGATTCTTTTGCTGTTTTTAAGAGCAAAAGAAATAGATTCAGATGAAGAGTCAGAAGAACCAGAAATAATTTCGAGCCTCATTTGAAACAGAAAGTTCAACTTCTGATTCAGACTCATTAGCTGTTAATGATGTAGCTGGATTTGTAGCGTCTAGCCTTTCAAGTAACTCAACTATTAATTTGCGACATTTTATAGAAGTCGGAACTGTTACTAGCTCTATTTCAGATTCGGACTGAATGTTGGTTCTACCATTGTGCAGATACTGAAGGATCCCACTTGCATTGGTACGCCTTTGTTGCATTCGAAGAACGAGAGATGAATGCAACTTTTGACTTATAATGTTGTTAGCATCTTTAAGTTTTTTTAACATAAAAGTTATGGCAACATCGGCTGTAAACAAATTAGCATCCCGACGGCAAAGGGCCTCAACTGTTGCTTATACTGGAATTAGCGCATTAATGATAGCAGATACAGTTTTAAGCTCAATATTAGATAAAGCCAAAGATTCACCTTCCGGTAGACTTATGTCTATTAATGCCTTTTGTATACAATTTTTTAATAAATAGACGCGTTGAAGCATTGACAAAAGACTATTCCATCTTGTCTTGCAGTCTTTAATTAGAGCTATTTGTTTCCCAAATTCAGCCGCAACATACTTCTGCAAGATATCGTTTTTTTTGGTGATCGTCTAAACATTACTATTACTTTTCGTACCTTTCTGATCACTTGACCACAATTTACCTCAGTAACATCAAATGCGTTTCCACGATGCCAATTATGACTAGCATCAAGATCAACCAGTTTATCGTTGTCAGAAAAATCATCATCCTCGCAAGAGTTACTCTCTGAAAAATCGTATTCTATATCTGATTGTTCGTCTTCGTCGAATTGCTGATCTATTTCTTGTTTTATATCCTGCTTTTGATATAGTACTTCAATAACGGCCAGTTGCACACCATGGGCAAAACATAACTGTTGATTTACAGGTAATATTCTCCCAACTTTTTTCATCACACTTGCTCCGTCAGTCATAATACCAACAATATCTTTTCTCAAATCAGGTCCATGTTGTGCAAGCTTTTGTTCTAATAGCTCAATACACTTATCTGCAGACATTGATCCCATTATACGAATTAAGCACGTATATCACTAGAATGGCATATCACGTTGAACGAAATCCCATCAATGGCTGTTAATCGTGCAGGTGTAGCAGGAAGTGATTTTTCTTCTCACTCCAATATCGGAAAATAATTGGTTAACGTTTTGTTTTTTTTTATTGGTGGTTCATCTCGTGTGTTTACTGAAATAGTAGTTAGTGTGAGGTTAATTTTATGGACGGAAAGTAAGTGCGTATGGAGACCTTTCATTGAACCACCTCCAATTTATAAAATTTTTTTGCAGTCAGTAGACTTACACATTGCTGTTTGCCCTTTTTCTTCTCTTAAAAAATGTTTCCAAACAGCAGAAGTACTTTTTTTGTCATATTCCATGTACAAAGCCATTATAATTTTAGAAAATTTACTGTTCAAAAAACCAGCAATTTTATTTTTTATTAAAACTTGTACTTTAAAATAGTCACAAACAGATAACGTCTATTCGAGATAAAAATTGTCAGAAACTTGAATAAATGCGACTAAGCATCAAAAAATTTTAAGAATGTAATTGCAATCCAATTTCAATTGTTATAACAACTTTAATCCAATTATTCAAAAACATAACTGCAAGAATTTCGAAATTGTTAAGTTCGGATTTTAATGCAATCGAACGAAAAAAATAATTTAATTTAAAAATTTTCAACTGAAAACGATTTCAAAAAAAATCCCGGGATTAAATGCTTAATCCCGGGATTTCGGGATCGTTAAAAACCGGGGAATCCCAAGATTTCGGGATCCCAGGATCCCGGTATTCCCAACCCTAATCTAAAGTAACCATGCTTCCAGTAATCAACTTACAGGCAACTGATTTCCATGCCTTATATTCTTTGTTAAGTTTTATTGTAATACAGTCAGAAAAGCTACAACTTGGAATGCCCTGTATGATATTTGATCAACAGCTTCATGTCAAAGTCTACAAAATTGCGGCTTCAAAGAAAATGAACATTTTTACTAGGATTGCCGAATTTCATCAGTTAATGAGTTTTTATGGAGCTATTGGAACATTGATTGAAGCAAGTGGATTAAAAACTGCTCTTGAAACTGTTTATGCTTCAATAACAGTCACCAATATGTTTTCTTGAAAGGCTATTGCTTAAAGTCTTTAAGGCTATATGTGTGCTGCATCGGCTATCTTATCCATATTGCTGGAGGAAATTTGGATTAAATTAAGCAATGAAGAAAAACCTGAAATTAAATTAATGTACAACTCAAATATGCATAATAAAAATGGTGATACTGAAAAGAAGTTAATTTTATTATTTGAAAAAAAGCAACAAGAATACATGGCGAAATCACGAACTGCAAAAGTATGGCTAAACTATATTCACTGTATATTTATTGCACAAAAGTTTATTCGAGCGGAAAGAATTAGTAACTGGAACCTACATATTACTACAACAAAATGTATTAAACCTACTCGCCTTGACTAGGCACAATAACTATACAAAATCATTACATTTATATTTACAATCAGTAGATGAATTAGCATGCACTCACCCAGAAGTATATAAACAGTTCCTCAATGGCAAACATACAATAAGGCGCACTTCAAAGAGTTGGTCTGGAATATAGACAGATTTATTAATAGAATAGATATTAATGAAATCGTTGAAGGGCAAAACAGGAGTTGTTGGCAAAGGAATTACTGAAACTGTGTTTCATGTTCAGGCAAGTTCAATGCATAAGTATAAATAAGACTAAATATTCCTTTTTTATAGACTTGGAATTCGCCAATAGAACAACTGATGTTATGTCAACAAAGGGTAAAAATTAATAAATGGGAAGGATCAAGCATGAAGATTTTCAGAAAATTAAATCATGGTTTGATTCTCATAGCCCATTTGATATAAGAGAACATCTTGAGGATTCAAGGCTTGTAGATGAATTTAATCAGGCGACTTGCGATTGTTTGGAAAGCATTGGTGCATCAATACATGCACAAATGAATGATATGGTATACACTGAAGTATCCTTTAAGAAAAGTAATCAACTTAAAAATTTTCAAGGACTCTACTCAAATATTAAAGTCAACAATGAAAATATATCAGTTGATCCCTTGACATTATTTTTGTGTTTATCAGTTATCGTTGAGAAAAAACCAGAAAAGGAAATTGAAGACTATTTTTTTATAAACTGACTTTATTCCTATGTCACTATTTAATGATAGTCTTATGATCAGTGTTAAAAAACACAAGCTGAAAAATTATCTAACAAAGCCAGTTATAACTATGCCGTATGCTCCTAATTCTTTAAGAGTTGCCAATCGTGGCACTCTTTTATACTGTTGCGATCGGAATAAGGGTGAAATATTTGATAACATTTTTGAAAAGTACATTCAACTTCTAAATTACTTTAAAGTTAGTGTAGTAGCATTCGATGGATTTGAAAATTCTACAAAAGACACTACGCGTATAAAGTGTAGATCTTTAACACAATTTGCAGTTGAAATACATAAAAGCAATCCTTGTCCGTCTGATAGAAGTAAATTTTCTTCAATCACACCAACAAAAAATCATTTATCCAAATTTCTAGAAGTTAAATTAAGAGAAAGAGGTTTAACTGTGTATGTTTGTCATTCTGATACTATAAACATTAAAATCAAATATCGCTGTCATCTGCAAAGATTGTGACAGAACCTGTCACAATCTTTGCAGATGACAGAGATATTCTTTACCTCTTATTACACCACTGTAAATCAGTTGAGTCTATACATAAAATATATTTAACAAGTATGACAAAGAGACATGATTGCCAGCGTGAATGTTTTGAGATAGATCAGATTATTGGCAGTACAGCAAAACATGTCATTAACAATATTCTTTTCGCACACGCGTTTACAGGTTGTGATACAACATTAGCAATTCAAAATTTCGGAAAGATTTCAATTTTCAAAAAGCTTGAAGTCAAAGATTTGTGCGATGCAGCAAATATTTTTTACCACAATGATAAATTGCCTGATGAGATTAGAAATGCATCAATTTGTTTCTTTCAGCTACTACATTCCTCAACATCAAATCTTCAACAAATACAAAAGTAAAAGTATGAGGAAATGGTAAACTATGATCGGGCTCACATAGATCCTTCTGTTCTTCCACCTTCTCCTTGAGCTGTTTACTATCGTGGATTGAGAGTAGATCATCAAGTGCGAATTTGGAAATGTCTAAGTGACAGTGACCTTGACCCACTTAATTGGGGATGGAAATTAAATGTCCTCACAAATAGCAACAGACAAAAACACAGGTCCAGAGGATATCCTAAAGGTTGTTCAATGTGGGTGTAAAAACTTGTGTTCAAATTGATGTTCCTGCAGAAAGATGGGAATTTACTGCACATCATTTTATCCTACCTGTCATGGGATTAACTGTACAAATGTGGGATAATTAGACGAAGAAAACAAACCAGTCGAGGACTGTCACATCTTAGATGCTTTTACATAAATTAAATTTTGATTCACTTAGCTGCTTTTTTAAGAGTTTCCAAGATAAACTTTTTTGTAATCAAATTTATAAGTATTTATATGAAAAAAAGGAATATTTGTTTTATACACACATCTTTACATCAAATTTTCGAAAAAATTTGATAAAATAGAGTCCCCCTCTGCCCCTATATCATACTTTTAGTTATTATTTAGCTTTCAGTTCATTATTTAACCAACTACAAAAAATTAGGAGTAATGAATATAAAAATTATATTACATTTACTAACTTAACAGAATCATATTTTTCATCCAAAAACATCAATTTTTGTGCTTTTCTACTAATCATTGTGACATCACACCTTGCCCCCCCTCCCCCCCCAAAAAAAAATACTAATTACTCATTTTAAAGAGGAAAAAATAAGCTTTCCAACAATAAAAAAACTCATCTTGAGCAGATGTTAAATGCATTCGGCTATTGTCTTGTAGAAAGCCTCCTAGGCAAAGACTTAAGGGGTAAACAGATTCAATTTGATGATGAGCCTTGCACACCTTTCTCATCTAATAAGCTGGGGAAGATGTATTTTAATGAATACCAGTATAGAATGTTAAATGCTGGATTTTCTTGATTTAATGCATAGCTTTTGCTTGTGTCTCTGTTTTTATGACTAGACAACTTATTCTATTATCTCCTAATGAGGGTACAGCTCTAAAACTCAGTTTTATGATTCTGAGGCCGGCTGGAAAACAGGTTTCTCAAACTCTTTGGTACCTCTCAGAGAGGCTGATTCCATCAACAGCTGAAAAATATCAAAGTATTAACAGTGCCATGTTGCATTTGGGTGGTATCCCTGTTTCTTCTTTTAGCGTGCAATGTCAAGGCCACATTTGGAGCCCTTTGTTACGGCTTATGGTTTATTAGTTGAAATGAGGTAATTGCTTACGCTATTGAACAATGTACTGAGTACTGTCTATGCTTTGAGTCAAGTTCTTTAACAAATTTAAAAATGTGTAAAGTACCAAAAACTATAAAACACAAAAAACCATTGTCACCACCAAGTTTTCTAAACCTATCATTCACTAATATTCGTGGTCTTCGAAGTAACTTTTCTTCTGCTGAGTCTTATCTCTTGCAAAGTTCACCAGACCTACTTGCTCTTTGTGAGACACATTTGAGTTCAGCTGTCTTATCTTGCGTTCTTTGTGTTGATGGTTATCTTCCTTTAATTCGTAAAGACTCCAATAGTCACATGCTTGGCCTGGGCATTTACATTCATAAGAATTCACCTATTTGTAGGGAAACTAGGTTTGAATTGACAGACTATTCTTTCAAGTGCTTTCGTTTAGCACCACTTCACTCTAACGCCTTTCTCTTATTCTATATTGCTCTTATTCATCTCGAGACGACACTCTTTTTGATGTTATTTCTGATCATATCAACCGAGCCCTCTCTCTTTATCCATCAGCTAATATTGTTGTTGTTGGTGACTTTAATGCTCATCACACTGAATGGCTGGGCTCAAGTGTCAGTGACTCTGCAGGCATTAAAGCCCACAACTTTTGTCTTTCTCAATCCCTAATTCAAGTAGTCAATTTTCTAACTTGGTTTCCAGACAATCCGAATTATTTACCTACTCTACTCGACTTATGTCTTGTTTCTGATCCTAGTCAGTGCTCAGTTTCTCCACTTTCATCCCTAGGTGCTTCTGATCACAGTTTGATCTCTCTAAAACTATAATCTTATTCTTCTTCATCAGCATAATCCCCCTATCATCGTACCTCTTACCACTATTTGAAAGCTGACTGGGACTCTTTCTAGGATTTTCTTCATGATGGCCCTTGGGTAGAAATCTTTAGTCTTCCTGCAGACGAATGTGCTTCTTACATAACTTCAGGCTGGCATAGAACCTTTTATTTTCTCTCAATGATTCCAGGTCAAGCCTCACTCTTCTCATGGTTTCTCCTCACATTGTGCTGCTGCAATTTCTAATCGAAACTGTTACTTCCATATCTATCAGTAAAACAATTCTCCAGAAAACAGATATCTGTTTAGTACTGCTAGGAACCATTGTAAAAAGGTTTTGTCTAACACCAAAGCCCACTATTCTCAGGTCATGAAATCTTGTATCACAAAAATGAGGCTCTCGTGACTTCTGGAGAATCTTTAATAGCATCAATAATAAGGGCAAATCTGTAATTCCACCTCTCTTGTATGGTTTAGACTTTGTCACCTCACCTAAAGACAAAGCCGAATTGTTTGCTAAGAACTTTTCATTGATATCATCTCCTGATTCCACTAGTTGCATTCTACCTGATTTAGTCATCAAACAGGTTGATCCATTGCTTGACATTCGTATCACTCCAGCTTCTGTATCTAAAGTGATTTCCTGCCTAGACTCTTCTACAGCTTGTGGTCCTGACAACATATCTGTTATAGTCTTGCAAACGTATTCTCTGTTGTCTATGCTTTCAAAACTATTTAACAAGTGCTTATCAGAGTCTTGTTTTTTCTTGGATTTCGATCTTCTCGTTCTACAGCTAATTTGCAACTAGTAATAACCGATAGGTTTTTTGTGCATTAGATAGAGGTGGAGAGGTTAAGGCTATCACTCTTGACATTTGTAAAGCTTTTGATAAATTTTGGCATGTTGATCTTCTCCATAAGCTTTCTTCTTACAGTGTATCAGGTAACATTTTTAAGATTATTGAATCCTTCTTTTTCAATCATAGTACAAAAGTTGTTCTCGACAACACTCTTCTTCATATTTTGCAACTTCTGGGGTTCTTCAAGGTTCAATCCTTAGCCTTATACTCTTTTTAATTTATATCAACGATCTTCCAGATAATTTCACATTAAAGGTGGCATTGTTTGCTGATGATACTACCATTTATTCTTGTCATGATAAGAAGTCAACATTCTCTGATTGCTTGGAGGGGGCATTTGAGCTTGAAAAGGATCTCACTTCTGCTACAGCATGGGGCTCACAGTGGCTGGTGAACTTTAACTCAGATAAAACCCAATTTTTTTCAGCCAATCATTATTGCAATAATTTAGATCTACCTATATTTATGAAGGGTAATGTACTTAATGAGTAATCTACCTTTCATCTTCTAGGATTACCTCTGACTTCAAATCTTTCTTGGAAACTGTATATCAAATTCATTGCAAAATTAGCATCTGCTAAGGTTGCATTTCTTTATCGAGCTCAACACTTTCTTACTCCGGATTCTATTCTCTATCTCTATAAATCTCAAATGCAGTCTTTTATGGAATAATGTTGCCATATCTGGGGCCAATCTTCTAATGATGCCCTTTCTCTTTTAGACAAGGTGTAAAAACGCATTGTAAACATAGTTGGACCTGCTTTTGCAGCCAACCTCAAACCATTACCACATTGTCATAATGTTGCTTCTCTTTCTCTTTTCTACAAATACTAAATGGGGGCAATCCTTATCTTTTCTCTTCCAGTAACTTCCAACTCTAATAGTGGTTGCTTGCAGCCTTGTTGGAAGCGAAGATGTTAAAAAATATATATATATATATATATATATATATATATATATATATATATATATATATATATATATATATATATAACATGTCTTTATAATAAATTTTTCTAGGTTGAGACTAAATTTTACAGGACTCTCACTGAATTAGATTTTTTCATACAATTTATTAAAGCTGACAAAGCTGTTAAGCTAACTCAATAATATATTCAGTCATTAAAGAAATAATTTTTAAAAATTTTGGATTATCAGTTAGTTCACAGAAGTTCGAAAATGGGTGTAAAAAACTTGTAAGAATGACAATTAATTCTGTTTTTAAAATAATTTAAGATTCTTTTATTCCAGTAGATCCCCACCACGTCCCTGGTAGTACCGCACTCAACTTGTTTCTCCGCGCAGCGGCCTTGTTCGTCAAGGTTTGTGTTTCGGAGTTATAGAGTTGAGAGAGGGTTATAACCACAATTAAGTAGCCTCCTCATCTGTAGTGGCCTTCTGGGCCTTGGGGAGGTGAAATAACAAAAAAAAAAAAAAAAAGATGGTGATGAATATAAAATGTGTTATAAGGATGGCTGTGATGGAGTAGGGCAACAAGCATCAAAAGAAATGATTAAAAGCAAGTCAAACATGTTTCAATATGGTCTTAATCCCCTGAAACTAGTATGCCATTAAGATAGTAAAAATATGAAACTGTGGCAAAAAAATCTAAATGCATAAAGATCGTTATGCCCTGTGTTTTTGATAAGGAAAACAGAATCTAATCAAGATTCACTAGATCTTATTATCCCATTGACAGGGCAATTGACAGACAACTTTAAAGATTGTAAACTATATAAATCAGGAAAGCAAGATAAAGGAAGCGAATTATAAAGAACTGATGTTTGAGGAATAAAGCTAGACAAATAAGAGTTTTTGGAGCACTTAGGAACAGTCACAGAAAGACCTAATTGAATGACGAGTAACACAAGAATGAATTTTAGTAGATGGCATAAGAGACACTAGCTCCTTGGAACAGTGCCCGTTATAGTATTTGTAGAAAAGAGAAAGAGAAGCAACATTCTGACGATGTGATAGTGGTTGGAGGTTGGCTGCAAGAGCAGGTCCAACTATGTTTACATTGTGTTTTTGCAACTTGTCTAAAAAAGAAAGGACATCATTGGAAAATCCACCCCAAAATATGGCAAAATTATTCAATACAAGGACGGATTTGAGATTTATAGAGATAAAGAATAGAATCCGGAGTAAGAAAGTGTCGGGCACGATAAAGAGATGCAATTTTAGTAGATACTAATTTTGCAATAGTTTTTAGATTTTACCATAGTTTTTGTTTTACAAGTTACTGTTTAACTAAACTTGTGATTAAGCTGAAAATTAGCACCAGTATAGCTTTTAAGGTGAGGAATCAGAATATAATATTTGTTTTCAATGAAAATATTTAGAACTATATTAATATGGGGATTGTACTTCACCAATAGCTATTTATAATTGAGAGGGAGGTTTTTCAAGGACTTTTATAAATAATCAAATGAATTATAATGAAAAAATATATTTAGATGTTACTTATTAAGAAATTACTTATTTTGAAATCTTCCATTATATAAAAAAAAATCATTAACAATATATAAAATGAAAAAAATTATTATAAATGTAAAATATTGAGTTTAAAAAATTACATGAATACAAGTTTTAAATAAGAAACTGGTCTATAAAAAACCAGAACTTGCATCTGATTAATTCATAAATTGCTTATAAAAGAAAACTGGTTTTCTTTTATAAAAAGCATGATTTTTTAAAAGCATGATTGAGTTAATATAAAGATTGGATTTTGGGGAAATCATCTGGTATATGCGTCCTGTTCTTAAAGATAATGGTATTTTAATCATAACTAGAATATGGGGCTTAGGAATCCAAAAACAATCATCTCTACTTGGCCAGTGTAATGAATTGTTAAGTAAATGAGGATGCATGAATTTTTCAAGAGCGTCTTCATTTTTTTCATCAACTTTTAACAACAAACCAACCCAAATAAGCACATCATATTTGCAGATATAACATTTTCCTGCAATGATTTCTTGAAGATATTGTGTTGAGCAAGTAAGATAAAATGTTAGATTAAATTCCTCCTGCTCAGAGACTCTTTTGACATTTATGCTTGTTGTATCCTGCAGAATAATTGGTGGAAACCTCTTGTACCAGATAAAGTTTTTGCATTATTTAATCGAAGACACAAAGATTTATGGACTGAAAAAATATCTTTGCCTATAAAAAAAAAACAAGTAGATGCCAAATATTTCATCTTTGAAATTTTGAACATTTCTTCAAGGTTCTGAATTTGTAATAAGTCAATTGGACATTGAAGACTAGCACTTAAAAAAAGTCTTTTAACTGTTCCACCAATGTCATCACATGGTGACTTTCCATGTGATGTTGCAAAGAAATTCCATTCACATTGCATCCCAAAATCTTCAGCATGATGGCATAAATTTTAAAAATGTTTGCAATTTTTGTACTGGCTAGCACAATAATTAGAAAAATAGTGAATTTCTGTGGTATTTGGAAACATTTCTTGTACAAATTGAACAGTTCTTTTTACTATACAATAAATGAATCCAAATTCATGTGCTAAGTCATCATATATAAAACATAAAGACGGTTGACTTTTAATAGCACCATGATAATTTTTTTATAAATAACTACAGGATGTAGTGTGCATTGCTCTTAGTTCCAGAGGTAATTCTAGATTTCATCTTGTATGACAAACTAAAAGTTTTCTGCAAAATTAACCAAAACAATAGTTTCATTTATGGGTATAGAGAACTTTAATGTATTCAAATATTTACCTTGTGCTTTAGCAACATGTAAGTGGGATGTTATGCTATTAATTTTTCACTAAGAATTTCAATAAGTTTAATTTCGCAGTTTAACTGCACTTAGCATAAGCTTTAGGTTTTGGTGTATTGTACTTATACAAGCAGCATGGGTTCCATTTTGACTGGCATAAATACACCAATTCGGCTTTAACCGAACAAATCTAGAAAATCCTACTTTGGAGTAAGGGTGCTCTAGTTTGAATTCAATATATAATTCTTTTAAATTGCAAAAAAGCAATCACTTTGATACATGTTTATTTTTGGATACACTTGCAAAATCTTTTTGTAACCTGGCAACTGCTGACTGATCATTACAATAAAAGCTTTCCACCTTATCAATGATATCTGATTCAACTCAAACAATGTTAGTTTTTTCTGGAAGTGTTTACTTGGAAGTTTCCTTTTTTAAATTTAAGTTTTCTTGCTTTAGTTATGGTTAACTTTGATGTATTAAATACTTCAGCTGCTTTCCTGAATCTGGAACCAATGTCAAAATCTGAATCTTTTCTCTTCTGTTTGCCGTATTCAGCTTATCTTGCATTGAAAGTATCAATTTATCTAGATCTTCAGCTTTTTTCTGATGCTTAACATTGGGCTCCTCAGTAACATCATTTTTTGGGTCTGTTGCGTTAACATTAAGAATAACTGATAGCTTTTTTGACAAAACATAAGTAGATTGCATTAATTTTCTTTTCCCTGGAGAAATTTTAGCATGTTGTGGAACCCCATGAAACTTTACTAGTGATACATCTAACTTATCAAAACTGGTGTTGATAAGTTCTTTTTCTTGTGCAATTTCTATATCTTTATCAAAAAATGTTTGTTCCAAAAAAATCTTCACCATTGTGGTCTTGTAAGGCAGACCAATCATATATTTTTTTATTACTTCTTTTCAACATTAAGGACACTTTTTAAAACCAGGTGTTGCTTCAATACTAATTGAACACATATCTTTTGCCAGTCGAATGTCAATTTCTCGCAAACCACCTATAAAAATGTTGAAAATGAAAAATATTTGCCAAAATTAGGAAATAATAATTTAGACAATTAAATAATTTTAGAAATAAAATGAAAAAACTGAAATTTTAACTAGTTAAAAGTGAACTAGATGTATTATTTGTAAAAAGACAGCGCAATAAGTTAAGAACAAATAAATTTACCTTTTATATTAGTTTTATGCCTTTTAAATGGGTTGATTCAATCAAGTTGATTTAGTTTGCAAATATTTCTTTAAAAAAAAAAATTTATTTGAATTAAAGCTTCTTTGAATAATTGGTTAATTGAGTTTTCTTTTGAATAACTTTTGATGACTAATGAAAATTGTCAATGTCAATTAATTTAAAAATAATATTTAATTTTTTACATAATACTCCTATGTATTTACAACGAATTTCAAAAAAACCACTTCTCAATTTTGTACCAAAATACTATTTAAAATATCTATTTTATTAACAACAACAAAAATATTCACAAAAAATTAATTCTACCATGGTTACCAGGCCACTGTTTTGCCAGTTAGCCAACTAATACAACTAGAAGATGGAACAAAATAAAAACAGACTGAACAGATGTCCTCAAATTGAAAAGTCAAAAATTTAAATCAAATTATATAATTTGTAATAAAAAAAAACAACAAGTAAACCTAAAGTAAGTTAACTTTAAATAACCTACTTTAAACCCATTTACCCTACATTTCTTTGAAAGTTAGGTTTCTTCGGAAAATAACAACAACTTATATTAGTTTAAGAAATTTAATTAACAAATTAGTTATTAGCTATATCATTTACTTAGTGCATTCATCAGTGCAATGAAGCAGTCATTAATGATTAACTTATTTAAAATCAAACTGAAAACTAACCTGAAAAAAAACTTGTGTTATCATTTGAACCATTATCAATTGTTTGCCTATCATATGATGCTGGTGTAAGAGATGCAACATAGTTAAGAGGAAAATATGTTTTATTAAAAGAAAGACCTCCTATAATAAAACAAAATATTTGAATGGTTAAATTTTTAACAATGTAATAAAACAATCAGCTGACAATATTGGTAAACCTGATGTATTGTGACATGATTGCTTAAATAATTGCTTACATAATTGCATAAATAAATTAAGTACCTTCTTCCTTTTTAAAATCCAAACTTTCATTATTTGGCAAGTTTTTAATTCTGTAAAAATAATGAATGCCCACATTTGAAACTGTTTGCAAATCTGTACCTGCCAAAAAGTTATTGATCACAACTTTTATGGCTTCATTCCGAAAATTAGAGAAGCAACCGTCTGATATTAAAATAGCTAAAGTTCCATCAATGAGTTGCAAATACGGTAAGTTTTTTATATTAGAAAAATTACTAATTAAATGTGAAAAATCAAAATTCTCAATTAATGAAAATAGCAAAAAATTTATGATTTTTTGCTCTTCATTTTGTTTAACAATAACAAATGTTTTGGAGGAATGAGAGAAAATCTCTAACCCACGTGGACCACCTGTGATCTGAAACTCAAAACCTTCTAAAGGAATAATATATCCTTCCAAATCAACATCTATAAACTCTAACTGCTTTAAATCCAAATCTTGACTATTTTGGATTTTTCCTAAGAAAATATTTTCAATTACTTCCTGTTGAAATATTTCAAGAATGCTTATAAACGAAATGTTTTTGAATGAACACTTGCAAGACACGTGCTTTTCTCCGTATTCCGAACCTATCTGAATATAGATCGGATCGCCGTTAAAATTATAAAACGCGTAGCCGTCAGATAAAACTATGTTTATCATTCCGGTAACACGGTTACTTATCGCAGAAAAAGTAACTAACATAGAAAGGTTGTTTACAGCAAAATGATTACTAGCTAAATCGTAAGAAGCTGCGTTGACAGAAAGTTCGTATATAGGATTCCTTCTATCACAAACATTTAAACTGTAAGCACCAACCTTCAACTGATCGGTTTGTAAAAAGTGACCTAAACAATTTTAAAAAAACATAAAATTTGTCTGGAATTAGAAACAATAAACTATTTTACATGCAGTCATTTTAGATACCTGAGAGTTGGGATAAGTTGATATCAGGGAATAGAACTTCTTGTAGAAACCTTACTGGTATGTTCTTCCATACTTCTTCTAGTTTTACTACGTAAATACACCCAAACATTTGTTTTGTGATTGACAAACTTGTTCCGGCTATTGGTGGAACAAAACAGTAATTTAAAATAAAATTTTTGTTCTGATTAAATTATAAAGCCAATTGTAAAAATAACTATTTTAATTATGCAAAAAATATAATTTATTCGACTATAGATACAAATTTGTTTTGCAAGGAAGATATTTTGCGTTAAAAAAATTTTCTATTCAAACGATTATTTTTTTATAATTTTTAAAAAAGAATATTAATTATCAATAGTTAAAAATAGTTTGGTTAAAATTGTTTTTGATTTTTTTTTTCTTCTTTGACTAAAATGGACTCAAAGAAAGAAACAATAAAGATAATATTTTTGTTCAATTCAACATTTATAATTTAAAAATTTTATATTAGCTACAAAATAACCTTTGTGTTCCACTTTTGGAAGGATAGATTTAAATTGTTCTTGCAACTCTTTGATTGAAGCTCGTTTGCAGAAACATGTTTGAAGAATAAAAACAAAGATAATATCTGAAACAAAGCATTATTTCAATATCCTGTTGAAACTCAAGAAATACTTATGTTAAAGGATCATTGTTATAACTCTTTTTAAATAATTTTTTACAACTTACTTATTCTCATTCTCATTAATAAATATTTATTCTTGAATTACGCTAAAGTGGTATGGAGATGTACAGAATGTGGTTTGGAAGCTTAAGATTTCTACTTATAGCACAGCGGTTCTCTGTACTCTTATTATGCATTTTCATATGAGTTCAACTTTTGTTATTTCTTTTTTCATTCTCGAATTATAGTAAGTAAAAAACACAACCATTTATATCGACACATTTTAACTTAGATGTTTGACTTCTATAATATTATTTAGCTATGTAGTTTAAATTAGGCTTTCCGCGTCATTTAAGTTAAATTGTAGGTGGAGTTAGCTTTATAAACGTTGATTTTGAAACTTCTTTTTTTAAATTGGCAAAAATCAGTACTTTATGGCGAGCAATTAGTAACTCCATATTATTTTTGATCGGTGCAGTCTAAACTATCTATTTGAAACAATATCATAAGCGTAATGCATTAGGCAGTTATAAAAAAGGTTTTTCACTTTAGAGCGTATTAATTAATAGCAGGGTTACTCAAAGGAATAAGAGGGGAGCATTGTCAGAAAACTTTTTGTATTAAAGTAAAACGGAATAATAATAAAAACAAAAATATAAAAATTCAAACAATATTAAAAATATATATATAATTTGAAACACATATACTTCATTCTTCAAAAATTCATAATTCAAAACAGCTGTAATTTTCATAGTACAAACTATTACAGAAAAAGTAGAAGTCCTAAACTCAAATATAGCAACAACAAAAAACAGTTATCTTTTTGTATACCCTGGATAGACAAAACCCTTAGTACAAATTTTACAAGATTCTGTGAGCTTCCTAACATTAAATTGATACAATATTCTCCCAATGGAGGATTGATTAATCAGATTTGTAGTGTTGATTCAAAATCTTGGAAAACAAACTGTGATTGGATAAGTCATGTCATGGGGAAAACAATTTGGAAGGTACAATAATTTTAAATAACTTTTAAAAAACAACTTAATACTTGATCAATTCTTTTTTTTCTCAAAACCAGAATTAATGCTTAGAAGCAGCAAAGATGTTAAGGTATTAAATAACAGCAATAAAGATGCTTAAAAGAGAGCAACTTTTTTATTTATATTAGTTGTTGGATAATCCAACTATTTATAATAAAGTGTGTTTTCGTAAAAAAGGCTCCTTATTATAAATAGTTAAATCTGAAGTTAAAATCAATAGAACTCCCAATGGACTATTTTTATACTTTTTAGCTCAGTGAGTGTCAAGCTCCGAAAAATTAATAGAGTAAACATATCACAAGGCTAGAATTCGATTAAATAATTAAATAAACTGGTCAATTGAATTCAAACTTCCATTTTACTACTACTATCTGCAAGAATTATTTTATTCTATTTCCACATTTACCTTATTTTCACACCAATTAAAAACAATAATTTCTACTTTACACATCCAATCCATTGATATTTGGTTGCATAATCTGATAACCCTGTATAAAAGTTTTCTCGATTTAAAACAGCCCTAAACTAGTTCAGAGCATTTAATTATTTTCTTTGTGTTTAGAAAAATCTTACTCTACAAACATTGTTTTCATGATTTCTTATCACGGTGAGGAAACAACCAGAAGCCAAGAGGATAGAATTGGTAAATATGAGTCTTTCCGTAAATTAAGAGTATTGTCAACTACGATTTTTCTGTTTTACTGCATAAAATAGAACCGTTAGCAAAATATGATTTTATCTTTGATCCAGACATAAAAGGTGAAATTTATTATTAATGGTAGAGGAAATTATCTTGAGTAAGAGACTAAAAAGTTAATTTTTTACAAAAAAAAATTAAGTTTCGTTTTTGTTGAGTCGTGCGTATACATTTTATATAAGCCTAGGGCCATGGAGAGGGTAAAATGGTGCTGGCGCAAAATTATATTCTGCACATTGTAAGAAGGCCCCCTCTTTACGACTATTACTTTATTACGACATTCAAAACGTAATAATAATTTTAATAATAAGCACTGGCTTATAAGAAGCAGCGCTTCCCAACCAGATATACTTATAAATATTTAATCGGGCTATATACTTTATATCTTTTTTATATAAAAAAGATTTTTTTATTTAAAATATTATTATTTTTTAATAAACATGTTTCAGTTATTTGTATTTATAAAAAATACGTAGTGAAGTACAATTGGAGTTTAGCTTTAAATATGATTAATTGGGTTAATCTAAGAAATGTCTCATTGTTCGAGAAAAAAAATTTTAAGAGAATTTTTTCGTTTATATTTAAAAAAAAAATTATATTATAATGAAATAAAATTTATAACATTTTATTATAAACTGATTTTTAATTTTGTGTTAACGGCTATTCTTTAAACAATAATATACAACTCGTATTTGGTCACTATAACCATAAATCCATTTTAGCATGACAATAATGTATATATATATATATATATAGGGTAGATTAGGGTAATATGAACACCTTAAGCGAAAATTCATTTTTATCGTGGAATATATATGCTGATATATTCCACGATAAAAATGAATTACCTGAGTATAGACTTTCAAAAATAGTAAAAATTGATTATTTTTATATCAGTAAAAGTTTAATTTCGTTTAGCTAGTGCATAGCAATAAATCTTGCTTTAAACAATCATTGTTTATACCTTCAACCTGTTTGAAAGGAACAACAATTGTTTCTAAATTATATTTTTATATTAATTTAAACTATATCTGTTTTCTTGAAATACTCTTTTTATTGATCTCTTCTTTCTACTTTTATGCCACAATAAAACTTTTTAAGTAACCTCACACTTGTTTTTCTTCTCTTGGCTCGACTAATGGCATCAAAACAAATTACTTTCCATGTTAACCCTTTCTCAATAGTTGTTTAGTTAATTATGATGATTCTAGAATATAAATAATGAATAGTAATAATGGGTGCCAATTATAAAACGAGACTGGATTTATGGACACATTTCTTTTAAGGTACAAGGTAAAACAAAAAGAAAAATGTTTTAGAAAGTATTTTGTTCTAGTTTTCATCTATGTTAGAGGTCATCCATAAATAATGTCAGTAAATATAGGGGGAGGGGTAAAATTGTCATTATTTAAATAAGAAACTCTAATTTCTCTCTAGCGGCTTGTAAAACGAGATGCAATACAAACATATCAAGTCATTCTTGCAAATTCGAAACGCTAACGGCTCCTAAGCGGCTTGAAGAAATTCTTTTAAAGACAGGAGAAAATCACTACTTTGATTGTGATGTAAACAATACTGATAAATCAATAATACAGATATGGATAAAACCGCATTGATGGTCTCGTATGGATATGCTGATACTGATATAAAGAAGACTAATATTCAGAAAAAAGATGGAAGAATGTCTATGGACAAAGATAGACTATGGAACTCATTAAAGGAAGAGAAGCTCGAGCATAAGGATACTGAATCAAAGTTAATGTATATAATCACTTCATTCAATGAAAAGGCAATGAAGATAAAGAACAAGCAATTGTCATTTTGGGCCCATACTCCAAAGCAGTCAGCCCTTACGTATATTTCTCTTGAATTTGATAAGTTTGTAGAACCCACTAATGAGGATCTGCAAATATAATCAACTAAGTCCATTAACTTCCAATTTGTCAACCACTAAAATTAAAAAAAAAAAAAAAGAACAGTAACTCAAGATTGTTTCAATTCTGAGATTGCAGCTTTAAATTGTGAAAATGCTGGACTGAAGACTTGAAAGAGAAGTGGATTCATTGCTGAAGTTGAAGAGGATGATTTGAAAAAGAAAAAGAGGAAACTAGCTTATACCATCTGTATACGCTGGAATTACTGTTAAAAGAGATGGTTTCGGAAAGACAGATACTATTACTTATTCTAGACCTACCTACATTGCAGTTCGATCAGGAAAACACGCATCCTCAACCACTTTTGCTGATGGGTTAGAATTTCAGCAACTCTTGGATATCAAAAAATTTGACTCTATTGCCAGAGATTCTCAAACTAATATGGTTAAGCATATCGTAGTGATTAGAGTCAATGGGGGGACCTGACGAAAATCTCAGATATCAGAAAGTAATTAAAATCGGAATTCACCATTTCCTGAAGAATAACCTCGATGCTCATTTCATTATAATAAATACTCCGGGGCTTAGTGCATTTAACCGAGATGAGAATATTTGGGGTGATTCTTTTACACGAGCTTTACGGAACTCATCTTGATTCTCAAGATTATTACATATGTTCATTAACAAAAGTTAATTCGTAATATAATTTAGATTTAAAAAAAACTTAAGTTTTGCCGCACAGGCTTTAGCAGATATTTGGTCTGATCTAAAAATTGGCGGTTATCCAACAGTTGTAGAGCATATTAATCCAGAGCAATCAGAGATAGAGTCAAAGAATCTTTTAAAACAAAGTCAAAGTTGAATTGCCCTTCATCTTCGTACGATTCAATATTTTACTCAAATTGTGAAATGCGAAAATCGTTATTGTTGTCGGACGATAAGAAGGTTTTACTTTACTCTAACTAGAGCACGATTTCTTCCGCTACCTGTCCCGGTCACCCAAAAGGGAGATGGTCTCAAAGCAGTTGATGTTTCAGAAGGAGCTAAAGAGTTGTTATCATTATTCTTGTTTATGCTCATTGCATCTAAAAATGAAAGTATTCTTCCTCAACCTGCCAAAGGATTTCCAATTCTTTGGTATGATGAACCATCAATTCAGACTAGCTTAGCTGATAAAATCTGTATACAGTGCAATATCTTTTTTGCTTCTCAAGCTTTGCTGAAAAAGCACGTTTCTATTCATTCTACTTCTTTAACACTCCCTCCTATCAAACGGGTCCAGTTTGCACCGCTGTCAAGCGTCATATAAAATTTATGGCAATTATCGCCATGCGGAAGAATTCGGAAAATGGTAAATGATTAGATGAAAATGAAGTTGACGAAACGGATCTGATTATACCTCATAAAGACGATAAACTTTTAGCTTGCGGAAGGCATTCGCTACCTGTTGTTTTAATCGAAGATCACTTCAAAAACCCACGGGAAGATGATTAGTTAGTGAATTTATATTATAATTATAGAATAATGGTTGCCTAGTTTGATTATTATTTTTATTATGTTTATTATTTGATGAGATATCAACTGTTCTATAATATAATTTGCTAATATTTACTGCGATATAAATGTGTAATTTAACCAGAAACAAATCAATGGTGTTTACCCATATCCTTAATGTTATTTTTAGGGAAGGTGATACAAAAGCTGACATCATATATAAGGGGACTGACATCATATATAAGGGGACTGGTTTTTTTTGGAAAATTTACCGGCTCAGTTGTTACGATTAGGACCCTACTGTCCAATGTTAAACCCAGACAGTCTGGTCCAAACTATCTGGTTTTTATCTATCCAAACTATCTGATCCAAAATAAAAATTAACGTTAAAAATGTGGTTTGCATTCCACCCGCGTTTGGTGCTGGGATTATGGAACAACGAATGCAGTATTTAGAAAGAATTGCTACTGCGGAAAAAAATACAATAATGGGAGGTGATTGTACACGCGCTGTTCAACATACAACTACGCATTACGCAACGATTTTAAATGTGGAAGACATCAAAGTTGGTCCTTAACTGAATATTGCAATGATTTTTACTGACGTTGTTTAAATTCTATTTAAATTTTTTATTTTTATGTAAATAAGCTATTTGTGTTTTATTATTCATCTGAAATCTCAATTAAACCTTTCATAAACAAAAATAAAAGAAAGTTTTAATCGACAACCAATAGGATTTTTACAGTTACCGCCTAAACCTCAAATGCCTTTTTTATGACTTTTTATATTTTATTCATATTATATTATTCCCAGCCTTAAATTACAAAGTATATTAGACCTGCAAAATTCAAAATACAAAGAACTTTGTATTCTTTATACTTTCCTTAACTACAACTATAATCTTCTCAACTACATTTTACGATTTCTTATTTACAACTTTCATTTTCTCAATTACATCTTACTTTTCTTATATACAACTTTCAGGTTCTTAATTACATCTTGAAAAGGATTAGAAAAAAATTTAAAGTGCTCTTGCACTTAAAGAGCAGATATGTATGCTTCATACGCAGAAATGTAAACGGTAGTTTTTTATTTCCTAATATTTAATTTTCAATTAAAATAAACTAGTCTTTAATTTTCAATTAACTGATTTAAAAAAAAACAACTAAGATACATGACATCGCTCAACCTCAAACTCTTTAAAAAATATTTAAAGAGGTCTTGCATTTAAAGAGCAGAAATGTATGTTTCATATGCAGAAATGGAAACGATTGTTTTATATTGTCTAGTTTTTAATTTTAACTAAAATAAGGTCTTTTTTATTTAAAAATAAAATAAAGATTTATATAAATTTCAATCACATCTAAAATTTGTGTTCATTAAGCACATAACTGAGTTTAAAATACAAATGAAATAGATGATACGGCTCAGCCAAAGCATCTAACTCTAAAAACTCTTTTTCCTATAAAATGTATGTAACATGATTTTTTTAAAACATGTCGCATACTTTTTATGGGAATGCAGGTAAAGGTTTAAAAACTTGAATAAAATATTTTTTATATTTTATTTAAGTTTTTGCTTGCAATGAGTGCTGCTCCTTTAATAGGGAGAACTTGCAAGGAATGCTGCTACATCGACTCTCAGTCACTTATCAAAAAATTAGATAAGTGTTTTTACTAATTTAATTTATTATTGCTCTATTCTTTAAGAACATTGAGCATTCTGTTTGTAGAATACACTAACATAATTTATATATATATATATATATATATATATATATATATATATATATATATATATATATATATATATATAATAGAGTAATTCTTAAAGCATCATTTAAAAAAAATGAATGCTGCACTGCTTAAATGTATTCTGTAAAATAGAATGATACTAGATTTCAAATATTATGCTTTTAAAAATTGTATCAGGGCTAGCTCAAACCCTAGTATATATCACGAGTCCTTATCAATACCAATAATTTTTTTTGTCATCTTGGATTTTTAAAAAAATAAAAATATATATATATATATATATATATATATATATATATATATATATATATATATATATGTATATGTATATATATATATATATATATATATAAATGTATATGTATATATATATATATATATATATAAATGTATATGTATATATATATATAAATGTATATGTATATATATAAATGCATATATATATATATATATATATATATATATATATATATATATATATATATATATATATATATATATATATATATATGTATGTATGTATGTATGTATATGTATGAATGCATGTTTAGATAAGTACTGTGATATCACACTAAATTAGCCTGTTGCCAGGGGCTTCAGTATATACAATGACTATCTTATAGGCTGCTACCGCAAAGGAGTACTAGCGCAAAGGGTTTAGCATGGGGAATATATATGTGTGTAAATGTATATATATATATATATATATATATATATATATATATATATATATATATATATATATATATATATATTTGTGTGTGTGTGTATATATATATGTTTTTATCAGTTTTAATAAAAATTTATATATATATATATATATATATAAATTTTTATTAAAACTGATGTTTAAAATCTAAGGCACTCTAAATATTTTTAAACAAACTACCCAAACTTATAAATTTTAGCAAGTGATGACATAAATAAATAAAAAATTTTAACGGCTATAGTTGTTAAAGATAAACAATATCTTAGAATTCAACACACATATTTATAATAATTTATTATTTTGAAAAAAATATCAACTTAAAAAACCACCCCAAAATGAAATTGATTGATTAACAGAAGAAGCCATTGCAATCTGGTCACTTTGTATAAATGTTATTGAATTTATTGGAAATTGACTGCACAAAACACGGTAAGGTTTAATATATCCTAAAACTTCATTTTCAATACTATTAAACAAATCAGCAAGAGAGTACAAATTAACAGTGTGTTCACCACTGCATAGGGCAAGAATACCATCAGTAGATTCCTCATAAGCTACAGTTGCAAATATGCTATGGCCCCCAATGGAGCATGGAAACTTTAGAGAGTAAACTTTATTAGGTAAGCAAAACAAATACAAATGTCCAATATTATCAATAACTAAGCACTTTGAACAAGTTAGCTTATGTAGTGCTACAATACAAATCCCATGGAAATGTTTTATTGGAACAAGTGTAACACTGATAGATACTAGATCTGCCTCAACAAGAAAAACATGAATATTTGCACCTTCAGATAAACATAAATAAATATCTTTATTTTGAGTTAAAAAAACAGCATTTGTTATCGCAGATAAAAAATTTAAAAAACTTTTACAATTGATTTGTATCGAATTTGGATCAAACTTTGCAATACTTATTAGATACAAATGCTTGTTGTTTACTATAATACATAAGAAGTTCTCAAATGAAACAAATATGTAATTTTCTATTTTTTCTTCCAAGCTATGCAGTAATAAATACTTTGTTGTTTTGCTACTTTCTATTTGAATTTCCTTTGGTTGAAAACACGATAAACTGTTTAAATCCCAAAAATGCAGAAAAAGTTCTTCTGTTGCTTTATCAATGGTGCTTGCAGCAAGTAGCATTCCTATATCGTCTTTATTAATGATATTAACTTTTGTATTTTCTTCAAAGTATAAAGGAGCAAAATCTTTTTTTAAGGAATGTACTTCAATACTATTATCAGTATACAAAAATGCTGTACAAGGCTCGTTGCCATCCTGTGATTGCAATAAAAATTTTGAAACACCAAGTTTTGTTCTGATTGTGCGACAAACTGCCATTATTATAATCTACATAATTTTTATTTCATTATTTTTATGTTATTTTAAATGCACATTAAAATGTATCATTATTTTATATGTAAATGTTGAAATACTTAGTTGAATCTTTGTATGTACATTGTTTCCGGTACGTCAAAATGCCGTATCAGGCGTTATCGGACCTCAACGGACCAGACCAAACCTTCACAAACAAATTTTTTTTTTTTACCACTTTAATATATTTACACCTTATTACGTTAGAATTCTATCACATAATATAAAATATATAGCATAACATAAGAATACGTAATTAGAAATTATAACAAAATATAACGTTAAATTAATAAATAATCTAATAATCATAAAAACTTACAGTGTTTTTTTTTTTAAATAAAAACTAAAAACTATTGTTTCTTCAAATACAAACATGTTGTTGTAAAGGAGACTCGTAGAAGACTATGAAGTTTTATCATCAAGTACCTCAGTATTTAAACATGTTAGTATTTAATCATGTTAAATAAGTTTGATTAATTTTTATATAAAGTTAAAAGTGATTAAACAATATACATCAGTGATTATTTAAGTGTATATACAAGTGTATATACAGTGATTATTTAAATGTATACACGATATACAGTCAGTGAGTACTTAACCATGGTTAAATAAATCTAACTAATTTTTATATAAAGTTAAAAGTGATTAAACAATATACTGTCAGTGATACAGCTAAATATTTTAGTATAAATCTTGTATAGATCTTGTGGTTAAGTTTAATACATGTCAATAAAATTGTTGATATTAAGTACAAAGTGTTTTAATTTTTGTTTCAAGGTGGCAGGATTATTTAATGCTTTAAGTTATATATTTTCGGATATTACTTTGTTATACAGATACGGACAACGGTAGGAAATAGAGAATCGTGAGAATTTTGTAATTTTTAGCTAATGTGAAGTTCCCTGTTGCTCTTGTGATGTATCTATTAGAGTTAATTTGAAAAAAGTTATCTGAAAAATGCGATATGACTAGTCCAAGATAGTATTTAAGCATGAATAGAATAATAACAAATCATACTTTTTTACTTCATCAGACACAATTTTTGCATATTTCAGTCACCTTTATTGAACTTTGAAGTATAGTTTTAGGCGGTATATTTATGGACCAAGAGTATTTTGTTCATTATTAATATATAAAATTTTATGTATCAGTGTTTTACATATTACAAATACATTATTATTTTACACATCATAAACCAACCATACTAGGTTTGTGACATGAAATTTTTGAACTGATGAAATACTAGATTGTTATAAATCATAAGAAAGAGCTTTAAAACAGTATTTTAAAGGTGAAAAAATGTAAATATTGAGCAATTTTACAAAAAGTTATAGCGTTTTAGTACCAAATTTTTCATATTTAGGTTTGTTGAAGAAACTGTTAAAAGTTTTTTTAATACTTAAAACCTCATAACTTTGTCAATTCTTATCAAAATTCATACAACTTAGTATCAAAAATCTTGAAAAGGAAAATAAGTATTCAAAAAGATGTATCCGTAGCGTTAGAGGGGCGTTTAAAACTAATATATTCAATGTATATTCAAAATCTAGATTTTTGTAAAGAAAATGTTAATTTTTTATTGAATTTTTTTAATTGGATTTTTAAATTTAATCTACCAGGGCACCATTAAATATGATTGAGATACCATGGTTCCCCAGCGGGCATTTGCTTTTAAAAGTTACGTTCTAAATGTCTTTTAAATATCTTCTTAACATTCTTACGTAAAGAACGTTTATAAGACGTTACCCCTAGGGTCAGGTGGTGAGACTGACCCGTAGGGTCAGTTGGTGAAAAGTCTATTTAGCTTTGGGTGTTAATAGATGGGCTCTTTCACATTCAACTGTTTCACATATCTAAATCATATCTAAATGCATACCATTTTGTGTCAAAAAAAAAGAAACGTTTTAAAGATAAAAAATACATACAAAGAGCGTATAGAAGGCGCAAGAGATAAATTTTTTGAATCTTTCTACCCCATCCACTACCTCAGTTAAGAGGGGTGGTTGGGGGCTAAAACCCAAAGTATTAATTTTTCTTTTAAAAATAATATTTATAATATAACAGAAACTGTATAATAAAAAAACAATTAATAACTTTGTAAAAATATCTAATATTTAAAATGACTATATACAAATATAAAGCTAAAATAAAATTTATACACATACATGCTATAAATACACATACCAAAAGGTGTACGTAGACACACCTAATATCTACATGTATGTGTTGCATATGTGTATGTAACGCATATGTGTATACATTAATAGGTGTATACATATTAGTAGGTATACATCACATTAATAAGTATATGTATAATGGTTAACAATAATATTTTTTTTATTGCCTCTTCTGCCACTGCATTTTCTGCTAATTTTCTTTTACCATCTCTTTCACCACCGGGAGACTGAAATTTTTTAAAAAAAAAGCAAATTTTCACCCTCATTCTGAACCCATTATGGAAGACTTAATTGATTTAAGCCCAATTTTTCTTTAGCGCCAAGCCATAAGAAGACTCATTGTAAAAAGCAAAAATCTATTAAAATAATCAAGCAATAAAAATGAAAAAAAAGTTAAAACAAAAATTTGCTATAAAAGTCATTAGAATTAAAGTTGGCGCCAGATGGTTGTGTCAAAGTTATCGATAAAGCTAGTAAATCTGAAAATTTTTCAGTAATTTCATACAAATCATAAAAATCTTGTTTTAATGCGTTTATAAAAGTTTAAAAAAAAAAAAATAAACAAATAAAATACCACGACTAATTTCTTTCTGCAGCAGCTCCATTAAAAAAAAGTTTTAATTGTATTAACAGTTTATCATTTTAATCAACATAATGAAATAATCAAAATTCTATCAAGAGATTTTTTCATTTAGTTAAAAACAATATTTATTATTTCAAATTATACTCATTTAGTGTAGAGTCATTTAGAAAAAATCAAGTTTGTAATTTAATCAAGATGTACCAAGTTCCTTCCATTTTGAAAGCTCAAAGTTATAGGTTTTTATATTAGCAAGAAATCAAATTTTGTTTAAGCAAAATTTGATTTCTATTTTACATTTAGCAAATTGCAGTATTGATTTTTAACATTTAGCAAATTGCAGTATTATAGAACCCATTTGAAAGTAGATTCAAAGTAGCCAAGTTTGCTGTAACATATGAAAAAATAAGCAAATAAATTAAACTACTAAGATTTTTCAAAGGTTTCTGTGATAAATTATTTATGTAAATATTTTTAAAATTTTTCAATATAACAATTATTTTGACTTTCATTCGTAGAAAAAAATTCTAGAGATAAAAGAACGAAACAAAACGCTGATATTTAACCAATGAAAAATGTTTACTGGGTAGTGTCAATTTGTTTAATACTTTGTTTGATAAGTTGTTTAATTAATACAAATATATTTTTAAAATGGTTTGTGTCACTATAATGTACTTTTCAAAGGTGAATCTATGATAAATAATTTTAGTTACCATAAATTCACCTTTGTAATATAAAAGTCTTTTATATTACAGTTTTAAAAGTTACAATTTGAGCAAAAAAACTGTATGAAAATAAGACTTTAAAAATTTAACAGCTGATTTTCAGAATCATTCTTTAAGGTTTATTACAACTAGTTGTAAAATCTGTGTTTAGTTAACTAAACACAGATTTTAAGAATGTTTAAGACTTATTACAACTAAATGCAGATTTTAAGAATCATTGTTTAAGGTTTATTACATTAAAAAAAAAAAGAAAAAAAAACGCAAAAGAAAGTCAGCATTTATAAATGCTTCGCAAAAACCTCGTCTTCGAAACTCTGTTCAAAAACCTCGTCTTCGAAACTCTGTTCAAAAACCTCGTCTTCGAAACTCTGTTCAAAAACCTCGTCTTCGAAACTCTGTCCATGAGCTCCTACTTTTTTCCTGTGAGTAATTTGAGGTATCTTCCTTATTTTATATTTTTTACCCTTATGAGGTCTATATCGTGAGCTTCTATAATGATGTACTTTAAACAAAAAAAATTGAGATGTTTAAATACTTTTGCATATTCTACTAACCTATGAATGACAACACATTTTTCTGTGTTTACTTTGAAGCTGTCCTATGAATATACTTTCCATTTAACTTTGATAAAAGCTTGAGTTGTACTATCTCAGCATTTCAACAATTATTATCTGCACTAAAGTTATTGAAAATTGTTCAAAGTGATCGTTGCTTAATAAGTTTTTTGACTATTTTTTTTTTTTATTAGTTATTTAGGTGCTCCATAAAGTTCATTACCAATGATGCATAAATGGCTAGAGCCGACTCTGAACCACGGAACTCCAGTTCTGAAGCCAAAACGAAAATCAATAAACCACGGCTGATTTATTTAGACCTCAAATAAATGTTGCAACTATATAAACCCAAATTATATATTTTTTTTCTATTTTTTATTTCACTGTATCTAATTTATCTATGAACCTTGTGCCTATTTGTATATAAATGTTGCTTAAAATAAATGTATTAACAATAATAATAATATTTATAATAATAATAATGATAATAGTAATAATAATAATAATAATGGTATTAGTAATGATAATAATAATATTAATAATAATAGTAATAATAATAATAATAATAATAATAAATGAAATGTGGGAGGACCAGTGCCCCTCTAGCCCAATCACTTTTTTTCTACAGGACTTTTTTTTTTAGATCTTTCTTGATATAGAGGACTTTTTTTAGAAATTGACATTAATACCCCTCCATTTCAAAATGGAGTCGGCATTGTTATGAAAACTCTTTTATTCGATGCTTTGTTATATTTTAAAATTTTGTTGTTTTGTTTTCACCGATTTGTTTTCAACACTATACGTTTTAATTAATTTATTCATGAATATATTTTATTTTAGCATTGGTATTTAATTTTTTCCGTGCAAACTTCATCACATTAGTAGGGCGTTTTACGGCTATGTTTATGCCATTGGCTAATAACAATCTATCTTCTAAAAATATTGCTGTAAAAATTGCTTTATCGAAGTTATTAACATTATTTTAAAAAGTAAATCATATTGACACAGGTAAAATAAAAATTAAGTTTACATCAATAATACTGTGATGTTTTTCTGTTAGGTGCTTATTTTTTTAAATATTTAAATACAATTTTTTAAGCTTACATATTTACAATTTTTAAAATTAATACAACCCATTATGGAAGACTTAATTGATTTAGGCCCACTTTTTCTTTAGCGCCAAACCATAAGAAGACTCATTGTAAAAAGCAAAAATCTATTAAAATAATCAAGCAATAAAAAAATAATCAAGCAATTTTTCTGTTAGGTGCTTATTTTTTTAAATATTTAAATACAATTTTTTAAGCTTACATATTTACAATTTTTAAAATTAATACAACTTTAAATACAACTCTAAATACTTTTTAAAAACAAACAAATCAAAAAAATTGTTAAATAAAAATGAATAAATTATTAATAAATTTATTAAAAGTAATGGTTATTAATTACTGTAAAACTATAGTTTTTTTTTGTTTTTTTTTGTATAATTTTTATTAAATAAATCAAGTTTAACTTCAATGATTCTTCAAAGAGACAGGGTCATTATTTGCCATCCAGTTATCAAGGGTCATTACTAGCTTCATAAATTTCTTTGGTAAACTTGTGACAAAACTCTTTCCAATTAAATAACTTTTCTTTTTTAGGGTTGTTTTTATTCATAAGGATTGAAAATTCTTCCGTTGTTAAAGGATTTCCTCTGGTTTTTAAAACGTATTCTAAAGCATTGCAGCTAATTTGTCCGGAATTTTCTGTATCAAATACTTTAAAAGAATCTTCAACTTCCTCCTAAATTTAATATAATTTATTATTTAATATTTAGGAAATATATTTCTAAATGGACAATGTCTAAAAGTTATAAGATTATACAAGATGCATTAACACTATGCGTAAATTTGGCATGATAAAGTTTGATTTTTGAAAAAACCATTTAATAGAAAACGCAATAATTGAAATAGTAGAAAAAAATTACTAATGGTTTTGAGAATAATAACTTGACTCTTGGATTATTTATTGACCTATCAAAACCATTTGATACGGTTAATCACCATATTTTTTGAGAAAATTTGAAAATTGAATAAATATAGTTTGTTCCATAAAAAAAAGCAAAACGAAAGCCTTCTTTTAAAATTATTCGATTTGATTTTAAATGATACACTATTTGCTAAAAATGAGTTCATAAAATTTATTGGAATTCTTATAGATGAAAATTTATTATGGCTTCCCGCCATATAAACTGTATTGAATCAAAAATTAGTAAAACAATTGATTTGATGTACTGAATTGATGCAACTTTACATAGTTTGTAGGTAATATATTTCGGTTTAGTACATTGTTTCATTTACTATTTTAATATAACTAATTTAATTCCATATAAAACAATGTATTCTTTAAAAAAAAAAACATGCATGTAGACTTATTTACAAGAAAAATAAATATGATCATGCGAAATTTATTAATGAGAGACATGCAAATGATAAATACATATGAAATCAATATTTACCAGCACTTAATTTGTATGTATAAATATAATATCGGCATAAATCCAAAAAACTGTAATGATAAATTTATAAAAATGTGAGCACAAATTACTCGTTAAAAATAAACCAATAGAATACTAAAAAATTTTCAATAATTAACAGTAAGTGTTGTAATTATGGAATAGCATACAGAGGACCAAAAATGTGGAACACTTTTAATGAAGCAGAAAATTTAAATATGATGAAATCGTTATATTCTTTATAATAAACAAGTTTGTAATACATAATGAAACTTTTAGACTAAATATATAATTATTTCTAAATAAACATTGAATTCATTGTCTTAACTTTTTATTTTTGTTTGTCTTCTTACGCTTTTATTAATTTATTGTACATGATTATGAAAGTTTTTTTCTTCATAATTTTTTATTTATTGTACACTTTATGAAAGAATTAAGAAAAAAAATAGTTGAGAATTTGTAGTAAAAAATATGTTTCTCATTTAAAACTTTCTTTTTAAACGCATACCTCTGAGTCTTCGATTGGAAGAATTTGATCCATCACCATCCTTAAAAATCCAACTAAATCAATCCCTCCTTTATTATTTTGATCATAAAAATTGATCCACTCTTGTACTGTATTTGAATCTGTAGGTTCGCCCAAACCTTTTAAAATTAGTTGCAAATTTTGGTTTGAGAGTAAGAAATCTGGGTGGTGACGGAATTCCGAAATAATTGACTGTAGCAAGCTATTATCGCAACGTTCTTCCTTAATATAGTCTGCTTCTAAATTTCAGAAAACATAATTAAAAGTAATTATAGGACACTAGTGTCATGTATTGCAAAGCTTCCTACCCACGTGTCACTATAAACTACTGGCCACCACCCTAATTAATTTAATTCTTTATGACAAAGTTTCATATGTTTATAAATTGTTATCATATTATGAAAAATATAAAACCGTTTTCTTTTTTATCAGTGCTTTTCGAAGAATCTTCTTCATTGCTTAATGCTCCAGGAGACATAATTGGAGTAGTCGGCTCATCATCAGGAGTTTGAACTAATTCATCAACAATATTACGTTTCATAACGTATAATCTTGCCATTTTTCATAGGTTTTGACGAATGTGTCTCACTACTTCTTTTTACTTCTTGGAAGTCATTTATTTCTAAACTTTAAGAAATTATTTTTTATTTTTTAATCTTTGTAGATTTTTTTATATAAGAAATGTAAAGAACGTAAGTAAAAATTATAAATTACTTAAGAAAAGATTCATCTGTGTTCAAAGATTCATTTAGAAGCATCTTAATTTCATTATTGTTTTAAAAGATTTTCTTACAAAAGATCATAACTTATTAATAAACCATAAAAAGGTGAAACTAAAATCAAAAGGCAAATAATGCAATTAATAATTTACAAAATCGAAGCTGAGTTCTTAAATCTTTGTACTATCTTTGATGAGATATCAACTTCCTATTACCATGTAGCATTTTCACGCAACGATTATAGTTTAATTTTTTTAATTTAGGTACTTATAATTAATTGAGTTGACTTCTTTTACCATTAATTTAAGTATGTGTATTCAATATATTTGTCTTTAATTTTTTAAGATTTTTTAATTTTCAATTGATTCACATTTCTATTCAAATTAATTTAAAATTTGAATGTATGAAACTTTAGACACAACTTTTATCTTGTTTTTACAAATTCATTGTTTCATAAGGTATTTTTGTTCAAGGGTTTTTAAAAATATATTTTCTAACAAATGCAAATATATCATTTTTCCAACTATCGATCCTTTCCTAAAGTCTATCAGCTATCTTCCACCGTTTCGTAAAACATTTTTGTACAATATGAAGATCTTTGTTTCAATAAAATATGTTTTAGAATCTAAAGATTGTTTCTTTATAATCAAACGGATTGCGCGTTTCTGACGGCATTAAAAGCGTTATAACTTTCTTTTAGTTTAACTTTGAATTCAACTTTTCTAAACTTTTTTTTTTTTTTCGCTTTCCTAAAAATAGAAACTAACACCAAAATATTTTTTGACAGCAAATTTTATATTTATCAATTTTATTTTCTTCATATTTAAAGTTAATTTTATTACATTTTTATTGCTTTAAAGGATGGTATATTTTCAATACTTTATTTTCATTAAAATAAGTGGTTTCAAAGGGTAGAATAACTTCTATTTACATGGCGGCTTCAAAATGTGGCATACTTCAATAATTTATTTTTATTTATAGACAAACTTAAAAAGGTGACATGTTTTCAATAAATAATTTTTATTTATAGGCTGGCTTTAAAAGTTTATTAAATAATTAATTTCAAGTTATAGGCTTTGGTAGAAGCAATCTTTGAATTCTTATTGTAAAAATGATGAAAAAGATTTAGTTTTAAATTTAGATCAAGTTTGTGCAAAAGTAAATATTCTCGACAATAAAATACATTCTAGTGCACTTTTATCTATTTTTTTAAGTTTACAACAATTCTACTGTCGAAACGGCAGTTTTACAGTCGTACATTGAATTTGTATAGAGCAATACATATATACATACATGTATATATATATATATATATATATATATATATATATATATATATATATATATATATATATATATATATATATATATATATATATATATATATATATATATATATATATACAAATGTATAAAATGTATTAGGTTTTTTGATTTTTTTGTATGTGTTGTTCAATGTATTTTTTGCCAATAAATTCAAAAATAACATTCTTTCTGACGAAATATCAATAGTTTTTAACTATTATATTACGTCAGAAATATAATAGTTAAAAACTATTGATATTACGTCAGAAAGAATGTTATTAACTAAACGATTCTTGATAAAAGCGCAAACTTTCTCTTAGTCAGTGTAGTCAAGTTCCTTGTAATTTCCTAGGATTCCACAAATAACATCGCGAAAGTCGCACCAAACTTCTTTTTTGTCATTGTCATTTTGAGTTTCTACGAGATCAATTTTTGTCTCAGATTCAGAAACATGTAACAAACTTTTTGTAAAGCTTCTCCTTCAAAATCCAAAATGCTTTTACAAAATATTTTACCATTTATAGTAACAAGACTGTTGGAAGCTATTAGAGCATGCTTGAAAACATTGATCAATCTTAGTTCTAGTTCCACTCGTGAGAGCCAATGAATTTTCTTTTAATGATTATTATCAGCCCTGCTGTTTCATAACCAAAGAAAATATAAATACTGTGCGTACCCCACCTGCAACCCCATTAAAAAAGCAAGTATCTTGAAACTACTATAAACTTTCCATTTGAATTCAGAACAAATAATTTATTCAAGAATTTCTTTGACATTATCATAGTCTTCTTTCTTACCGAATATGAAAGAAGAAAAAAATGAATATTTATTTCGATTGTGGACCATTACTGCTATGAGGACGGCTATGAGACTCCGTTTTAAGTAATCTATAAACAATCACCTTTGCGTAGGATTATGCTCGAGTTTAAGAGAAGTAAACAAACCTGTCACAACTTTACAATAATATAGATTTTTACACAAGTTATAGTAATTTTCAAGTTGTTTATGTCGTTTCCGGTACACACATGCCTTGCAGTCTTTGCCTATTAGATTCCATTCTATCAACCTTAATGAAAAAAGTTCAATTGCTGACTTAGTAACACCTAAATCTCTGATTAAATTATCTAACTCTCTCTGATTTGGAAAGTTAGACTGAAAAGTCGTTGAAAAAGCTTTCTCTATGTCTTCGCTACTATTTTTTGCTGACTCTTGAAATAAAATATTCATTCTTCTTTTGTAAAAGATTAAAAAACATAATATAATAAATTCAACATAAACATAAATAATAGTAGCGTTCAAAGACAAAGATATATGGTTGTGATAGTGCGAGGCTGCTGTCATGTGGGAACGGTGCTAAAAGTTATGGTATTTTTGGATATTAAAGAGAATTGTTTTATGTACGCTATCCGCGGTAAGTTATCTTTCAGGATCTTATGTAATTACATTTTTGGAATTAGCAGAGAAAATTAAAAAAAAAAATGTTTACAGAGGGCAAAAATGTTGTAAATTTGTAACTTTTTATAATTAGAAGAGTAGCGTAGGAATATTTATTTTACATCAACTACCGTAATTCTGTAATAAAAATAATTTCGGTATATTTTGATATGATGGAAAAATATAAATTAGGAGTTAAGCTTGACAGCCGCGTCTTTAATTTATAAGTATAAGCATACACAATCCAATATATGTAGTTGTATCAGACTACTGATAAAGTACTTTGTGCGTACAGATTTATTTAGTTTATCTAGAGCTATTTAAAAAAAAAAATTTTCTCCTTGTCAAGAAGCTTTACAAAAATCTGGATGCAATAGAAAATTTGCATACCATCTAAGTATAAAATCAACACATAACAATCATAAACGCAAGATAGTTTAAAACACCCTGCTTTAAGTGCAAATGTTATTAAAAAAATAGGGAGATGTTTTTAAATCTCTGTGACCTTCACTTTCCAGTGAACCACAAACTTTATAAAATGAATAATAGAAACGCAACTAAAATAAGTTATTCCTGCATGACTAACATGTAATCCATTATTAATTCTCACAACTCTTAAATTCGATAATTCCGGAATTCGTTTTCATTATATAGTTTCGAATTCTGAAAAAGTTCCCAGCAAATTCACACACGACGTTTGCATTCCAAAGTAAAAATTCACAACCAAACTCAAACGCATTTGACGCAATTTATTGCGTTTACTTACGTAAAGGTAAACGCAATTTACGCAAATAACTGCGCTTATTCACCCATTTAATACGCAACTTATCACACAAAGCGCGTTTATAAACGTAACTTAAACGCAACTTACGCGTATAAATGCGTTTGCAAACTTGACTCAAACGCGACTTACCTAATCTATTTTAAATAATGTATCTTTTACATTATTCAAAATAGATTAGGTAAGAAAACGCGAATTATTATGTAGTTACTTTTTATTTTTTAATTCAAAGATATAATATAGTTTTTTATTCAAAACATTGTGTTACTATTAAAATTATTGTTATTATTTTTATTATTGCATTTTATATTCATTTTATTTTTGTGCTTTTCAAGTTCAAAAAATATATTATCTTTATATTATAAGTTTACATTTCACTATCTGAGTCATCGTCGTCCAAAAATAATTTAAACTTTTAAAAAGTTTTAATTTTGCTTTTTACATTGAGCGACTGACAATCAAATCAGCATTCATGTTGCCTCGTCTTTTCTCACATACAAAAGTACTTAAATATCTCCAGAAAGTATTTAAATATCTACCAGAAGTACTTAAATATCTCACTATAAAAGCTGCTGATGATGGAATATTTAATAAGATGACAAATAGCTTTCGTAACATTGGCATTTTAGAATTTTCAAACCAAAAATCATAAGAAGGATACACAGATATAACAAGTCCTTTCTCTTCGATTTGCTTAAAAAAGTAAAGTTTTTCCTTTTCGATTTCAAGTAATTAAAGTTGTAAATTAGGTTGCCGAGCTTCTAGGCAATAGTTATCATCTAGCATAAATCCGCTGTGCAAATTAATTTGCTAATCATTTGAACTCGATCGTTCTTTCGTTTGTGTAAGCTTATATCCTGTTTCCAATTATGAAGCACTTCAATAAGTATTAGTTGGCGTAATAATAAATTAATATATAAAAATAATTAAGTATTTAAATTAGGTTTTGAAGAATTTTTTTTCAAACTAAATTTAAAATTTTATTTTTGTCTTAATTAAATAATACAACTTAATAACTAAATACCTTTAATAATAAATTGACAATCAGATCTAAAGAACCACAATTTAAGCTTTGAGATATTCAATAGTGATGCTACTTGATAAATTCCTGAGTTAAGTTCGTACTGAAACTTTAATTTAAAAGAAGAAGTTAATAAGTTAATTTTTTTCCATTTCCTTGTAATTCCATTCTATTCCATTTCGAAATCATAATAGTCAATGCAAGCAAAACCTCAACAATTGATGAAAGATTTTTTTGTACAATTAAGTTAAACTAATTATGTGGGAAAAAGGATTTGTAGGTATAGTTCAATCTTATCTTATTTGATTGGACATTGATTTTCCGGATAGAATGCATTTCTTTTATAAACACTTTGAAAACTCTGTAACATTAGGAAAGCAGCTGACCAACGAATTTCATCACAACTTGTTTGTAGTTTAGCTTTAATTTTATGTAGTGTTGAACACTATTTATAGATTGATTTGTGCTTCTTGCGTACTTTGAAAGCGTTTCAAGTAAACAACACATATATTTATGTTTCTTAATAGCAATTCGTACCGCAATGTTTGTTTTATAAGCAATGCAAGAAAATCGTGATAGTTTCTATGTTCCCAATTTAATTTCGTGATCTTTAATAACTCAGCATAATGAAGATCTTATTCATTATCTTTCTTAAAGTTATAAGTGATGTTTACTTCCTAAGCTGTTTTGGGTAACTGAATAGATTTATAAAAGTAAGCTTCCTTGATTCAGTTGATAGCACTTCAAGAAGTTCATCAGAGGTTTTCATCAGAAGTTTGAATTTCAATATTTAAGACTTCATCTTTGCCGATTTTTAGCTGCTCATTATCTGCTTCTTCAATATAAAGGGCAGCCTTTTGGTTCAGCAATGGATCATCTTCATATGCACTACCGCCACCCATAAAATAGAACTAAAGATACAATAAATTCATTGTGATTACAGTAATTAAAGCTATAAAGTTAAAAAAAGTACTATTTATTTTGGACTTACTGAAGGTAAAGGTATTTGATAATCTTTTCAAGTCCGAATTTAATATTTTCTGCATTGTGATGTCATCTGTTCATACCAATAATGATGATTTTTTTAAATCACTTTTTTTTTCACTGTTCTTTAATGTTGCACCAACCGCAATAAAATCCAACATTTCAGGAGATGTGCATATATTACTAAATAAAGTCACAACCAGGGCATCGTCAAATTTTTCGTTAATTATGTTTGATAATTTTGCCATCATTTCTGGTATCAAACATATATTAGATTCCGTCTACTTATTTTTAATTTTGATTCCTCCATCTAGCGGGGAGTCTGAGATAGCCTTCTCAGTTGCTGGTAACTTTTGTACAAAAGTTCGATCGAGACTCGGAGATGCAGCTTTAAGTAATCTCTTGGAGCACCTTAATAACCGCGCACACACGAGAAAGTTATCTCAGTTTGAATGAAAAGTATCAAATTTTTTTATACAAGAGAGTATAAAAAAATTCGATACTTTTCATTCAAACTGAGATAAAAAAAACTAAGATAAAGAATATATATATGTAAGGATGCTTTGCAAAAAACTGCGATGATTGGAGTCTGAAGACAAAAAAACCCTAAAATTCGGCCACAACTGCCCCAAAACAAGAGAGCAACAAGTTGATAAAATATTTTTTGTACTATTCTTAAATGTACTTATATTCAGCAAAAAATTCTAGGTTTCATAAAATAATCTTTTAGCGTTCAAAAATTATGACTATACAGAGTGTGAAGGGGGTTACAAGTTTTATAAAATAATTATCTATTAGTTAAAAAGTTTATTTCAAAACGTTTGAAAATGTGTAAAACAATTTTTTAGATAGATTAAGGGAAGAGGAGGGGAAAGAAAAATATACCCTTTTCATAAATGTAAACACCTTTGATATATCTAAAAAACTTTATAACATAATTTTTATATTGTTTACTAATTTTACTTATGTTAGTAACGATAATTGTATGAATGTAAACAAACAACATTTAATGTGTGTTAAGCCATCACCACCCCTTCACCGCGATACCCACCTTCAACTCTAACATATACCTCTTAGATACCTTAATAGTCTACAATAAAGTTAGAATTACTTTTTACAAATTAAAATTACTAATTTCTTTAAAAAACACTTTCTTGTGAAAAAAAATGTTTTCCTGAAAAAAATGTTCAGTTTCTTACGGTTAAGATAGCAGCTTGGTGCCCACTTTATCCCACTAAATCATTCAAGCCCATAGCATATTTTGAAGTTAGTTTTTAGAAAAAAGCAAGTGATTACAAATTAAGAAATAAAAGGAAAGAAAGGACCTAACTTGTTATCCGTATTTTTGGCGTAAGTTCCTTTGACAAAAAATTTGGGCTACTACTATTTGACCTACCCGGTAGTATTTCGCCCCCCCCCCCCCCTCAATATAATTTTTGTTCCTACGGGCCTGTCATTGTTTTGAAATAAAATCTGGTTTGATCTTTAAAACACTATGGTTTATCTGCTAACAAAGTATAAGACGAAAATTAATTTTGAGATAAGTTTAAAAGTTAGTTTTTATCTCCTAGATTGTTAAAATAACACACTGAAGAGGAGCAAATAAACTTGGTGCTCGAGCCAGGGCCAAAAAGTTCCTTTGTTTCCCGGTGAAACACCCTTGGCTGTATTACCGGAAACATCCCAGGGGTTTCCGTGGCCATCATTAAGTTTGATAACTAACTACATTATGACTAAGTACAATGATTATTGTTTTTTGAAGTTTAATTAATTGTTTCTCTATGATATATGGTTATTAATTGAGCTGTATTTCTGCCTGCTGACATGGCTATAGAATTAAAGTTGCAAACCTCTCTTTAAGCAAGATTATTTTGCAACATAGTTCATAAGTACCATATAATTACAAGTAGCTTATCATTACAAATGAGTCAAACTAATGAATATTTGAAATTAGAGGCGGAAGCAAGCTCATTACTGAATGACATGAAATCTCTATTGAACAATAAATTGTACAGGTATGCAAATGATTAAGAGAATTTACTTTAGTGCATAAATTTATCATTAAACAATAATTTTTCACTTTATTTTTTTAATTGTTATTATAATTGTTATTTAAAAAAGGTTTAATAAGCCAAATAACCCAAAAACTGTAAAATTCGAAGTAATTTAAATGATTTAAAGTTTTATTGCTGCTTGTGCATTCTAATGCTTTATTAAAAGCATCCATTTTGTGTTATATGAGAATATTCTAATAACACACTGTGAAGACTTATGTCTTAACTAAGTTGTGCATTTTGTGTTCAAATGTTGAATAATACAATATAAAAATAACACAATTATGACATGCCATCAATTAGATCTCTTTAGAGGTAAGATTATCAGGAAGATCGTAAATATAAACTAGCTGATTAACCCCTTAAAAATACACACCATCCTTTTCTATATTTTTTTCTTATACATATAACAATCTCTACACAGCTCACAAATTTAACTTAACATATTGGCATTTATACTTTCAGGCATTTGTAAATAATGTTAAGTAAGGATTTTTTACATTTGCATATTTATATTGCATATCTGTTTATTGTTTTATTATTTATATATCCTATGTAATAAAGTTGAAATGTAATAGAAAAGGTTTGTTAATAATAGTAAAAATTGAATAATAGTTATTAAGGGTCAGAGCAATCTTTACACTTTTAAAAAATTGGAATCTCAGATGCTATTTTTCATTAGGTAGGAAAAAAAAATTTAGTTAAACACATGTTAATTAGTTTAGAGAGTAATTAGGAGAGGTATGGAGAACACTTTTGTAAAACTGTGACACTTTTGGAGTGATTTGGATGTTGGAAAGGATTAACTTAGTTCTTTGGAATGACAAAAAGAAAGTGAACATTAGACTCAAGAGAGGAAGAGTTCTTTACAAATAGTTTGCAAATGATACACAATTATATCCCCAGCCCAACTATGTGAGCATTATTATGCTGATTTTTGTAAATCAAAAGCTAATAGATATCATCACAAGATCGGAAGATGAAACTTAATTAAAATTAGAAGCTAGTCTCACAAAGAGTAAGTAGGTCTGCTGAATTTTATCAAAAGTAAAGATTAGACAAGAAGAATTTTATTTAGACAAGAATATTTTGAAGACCATGAATATATGGAAATGATAGATTAGGACAGTTTAGTAGCAAAAATGTTTTTTTTTTTTAAATAACATTTTAGATTCTTTGTTTATGTTTTACTAATTTGAGAAAAACAATGAGCCTCATTGCTTAGGGTGAACATTTGCATCATTTCTGCTGCTGAAAACCTAATGATATAACAAAGGTTTTTTATGTAGCCGAAGTATCTCAAACTCAAAGCACTAACAAGCACACTTTTTATGCATAACATTAAACTGTTAATACTCAAATATTTTACAGATACAAGCTGGATGCTACTGTCTGTAAAATATTAGTATTTTAAAGTAAAGTACTGTCTGTAAAATATTGAGTATTTTGTAGACAGTAGCACATTTTTTTAAAACCTAAAAAAATATTTTTTATATGCTTTTTCAACTTTTTAAAAAAAGTTGAAAAAACATAAAAAATCAAAGTATTCCACGGTTTTTCATATTACTTGAATAGCGAGGGTATATATATATATATAATCTCAAGAAATATTTTATTATATTATAAAGAATTTTATAAAGATAAGTTTATATACTATAAACAGATGTTATAACTTAATTTGGTTCATTGCAAAACTAATTAGAAATAAAAATAATGTAAGATAATATAAAAATAAGCTATATTTAAAAAAATATTAATTTATTTTATTTCATTCTATCATAATATTTTCCATTATAAGAAGACGCATTACTGTTACTTTAAGTTAATTTTATTAAACCTAAATCATTGACTTTTTTGGTTAAATAGAGTTTTGATTTGATAAAATGTTCAGGTTTTTCTTTATTGATTATATGAAAACTAATAATAAATAATAAATGTTATAAAAATTGATTATATTAAAGTCAAAGCAGGACAATCACTGTTTTCTTTTAATGTTTATATATTAAAACAAACTACTTTTTTAAATTCAATTCACCTCCCCAACGCTCTGGGGCACTACATTAAAGTATTTTTCTTTTAATTTCTCAACCTTAAATTTCAAAACACAAACTGACCGAAAGTGGTTTAAAATTGTGTATTTAGTAATTCAGTATTATAAGATTCATAGTAACATGAATTTATTATTTATATCCTATAAGTATATGATATGTATAAAACTATAAATAACAAATTTTAAAAATAGTTTAATATCATTACATGTCAGTACTTATATATAGTAGCTATAACAATAGTTACAACTTTAAAGTTAAAATTTGTATTTTTTTTTTTTTAATTTATAATTATAACTAAAATGGTTATGACTATCAATTAAATCAAAAGTTTTTTCGCATTTTGTAAAAAATCCAATTTTAAAAGTTTATATATTAGGAACCTTAAAAATTTTGTATGCAGTATATGTCCTTATTCAGTGTATATGTGAAAAATGTTAGAGGTGTAAAAAGTATTTAATATGCTAAAAACATAAGAGATTTTATAAATATCCTTAACTGTTTTTAATGTTGAAAATGCTGGCGTATTAAAAGTCCAGTAATTGATAAACATCTAAATAACATTAAAAAAGTTAAGAACATTTTTAGATGTCTGTGAGGCCTCTAAAAGGTTTTTTATGCGAACAAGAGCAGTTTTTTGACAAGAGCATATTTGTGAAAGTTTTTTTTTTCTAAATTTTAAGTTGTTTATTTTCTTCATATTACCTTAAGTTTATTTTCATTAAATATTTTTTTTATCTATTAGTGATGTTAAGTTTGCAATCGGTAACGAAAAAGCTCTGTTTCATGCTCATCGTTGTATCTTGGCTTTAAGGTAAAAAATTTCTTGAGGAAAAGGGGAAGGGTTCATTTGTTTAGTTATTTTATAATAAATTTTTCCAAAATGTTTTTTCATCCTTAGATGCCAAATTTTTGCTGACATGTTTGAAGAGATGCCTATAACAGATGAGCCATTTTTATTTCCAGATCTTCAGAGTGATGCTTTTATGCTTTTATTGGAATTTATTTATACTAACAAATGTAACGTTTTAAAATCTGATGTATGTTTTTTTTTCAGTCATCTAAATTTTATATTTTAAGTTATGAAATGAAATATAAAAATCTTTATTTGTGTTGATATTTCTAATATGTCTAAAGTAGGTTTATAAGTTATTAAGGCACAGCAGTCAGCTTTTTTGTTTTTATTTAGACTGTCTGATTTTTAAAGTATGCTTTTAACATGCATTTGTTTTGGTTTCAAAAATATGTTGATTCAGACTGTAGAGTCTGAATTAATATAATTTAGAGACCATAACAAATGCTTAACTTGAAACTTTACTTTTATATATTTTTTTCTGCTCTTTATATTATTTTTATACCATATTTTTGTCATATTACACAAAAAAATTTATTATTAACCACCCATTTAGCTTAAATTTATCTGGTCTTATAACAGTTTTTTTCAATTGATTATTTATTCACTGGTTTTCATATTATTGTTACTATCAATGAGTTTTCAGGTTTTATTATTTCACATTCAAAACTCTGCTCTTAATTTTACACGCACACATTTTTTGTCTTTAATTAAAGACCAAATAACTTTATTTCTTATATCTCTTATTGTATGTTTGGGTTTTTTTTATATTTTTGAGGGTGATATTTGTTATTGTCTCTAAACACTATTTTTTCACAATCACTCTTTATTTAATTTTAAAGAAAACTTTAGGTTGTTTCCGTTTTTGTTTTCTTATACATTTGATTGATTCGCATCATTTGAATAAAGTATCTTTGACATTGTTAGGATATATCGAAAACTAACATTTTTTTTTTTTTTTTTTTTTTTGATTGGGCGTATTGTTTTTTTGTCTTGGGTTTATTTATTCTAAAAGTACCTACTTTAGTTTTAATTGTCTAAAAAAGAATTTTATTAGTATTTTTTGTTCGCATACTAACTTGAGTGGTTTAGTTTAGTTGTGTTGTTTCTATTGTATTGTTTTTTGTTTAAATATTTTCTACCTGTGGTATGATAAGTTAATAAATTCAGTTATTTTTATTTATATTATATATATGTATTATTTATGAAGTAATAAAGTTAGAACTCTAGATAACTCTGGTCCATTAGGACTATCCCTCATGCAAGGCTTTGGAGCTGAGGTCTAAAAATTGGCTCCGACTCCATAAGAATTTTTGGCTCCAGCTCCGGAGCAGCTCTGAAAAATTTTTTTTTAATGTTTTATGAAAGTAACTTAATATTAATATTTTATTAATCAAAATCTTGATTCATCCTTAAAAATAAAATATCTAAAATATCAGCCCGATACAAACTTAAGAGCAGAAAATAGCCTCTCTACACTTGCTTGTGAAATAGGTATACAAGTGGCTATTCTGTACGCTTCTCGTATTTTTTTTTGGTATTCTTCAATTCCCTTAATAGCTGAGTTCACTTTTAAACGTCCCATTTCTTCCATTATCCTTTAGTCGTCCAAAAAATTTGTGTTAAAAGTATTTTTACCAAAATTAATTTTGATAAAAATTTCTCCTTTTTTCTTTTTTATCAAGCTCCTTTTCAAGCTCATCCTCTTCTCCATCAGAATTAGATTCACTTAAAATTTAAAGAAGTATTGTAGATGGCACAGCATTATATATTTTGTTTCTTGACTTTTTATTATATTCTGTGAATAACACAACACATCAGGATAATGTCAGTAGACAATTGTTGACACCATTCTAATGATAAAGGCTAGATTTTTTCTCCAAAAAACTCCACTTACTATTTGACCATTGACCATTTTTGACCATTGCTCATACTATTTGATCATTGAACATTATTTTGATAGCAACAGGGTTGTGCTGTCCTTGTGTATCTATCAGTGCCAAAGTTTTTTAATTTTTTCTCGAATAATAGTATTGAATATTTATTGCCAAATAGTTCTTTTGGTGTTATGTGGCTGCATCTATTTTCACTCAAATAAATTTCTGTAACAACATTTCCTTTATTTCAGCTTTCTTTTTTTTCAGCAAATTCATTAATCTAATTCCATACATTGTGTCCAGTACTGAACCCAAGAGTTTTACCTAGTTGGCCTGTAACCAATTGAAATCCTTCATTCACAAATGTTTTCAAAGAAACTCCGTTATTCATAACCATTTTGATAATTCCAATTTTAAAAGTTTTAGCACTAACTTGATTTATTGTTCTACTGCTAGTGAAAGCAAAAGAATCTAAAGTAATCTGTTTAGTTTTTTTGGTATTGAAATCTTGTGATAAAGATTTTAAAGATTTTATTTGGATCATAAGACTCATTTCAGTTTCAACAATTTTATATTCTGATAGATGTGATCTTTCCAAATGTCGTTTCATATTGTAAACTTTTAATTTTTTTATTTGCATGGCGCATGAAATCACTTTATCATTTATCTTTTTTGTAATCTTACATGTAACCAGTTTTGTATTTTTATCAATTGAAAAATACTTATCTAGAAACCTCTTATGATCGTTTGAGTTTGAAACTATTTTTATAAAAAACTATGAAAACAAAGTAAATAACAAATTTTATAGATAAGATGATAAGATTTTAAATAATAAAAAAGATAGTATAAACAAAAATAATATCAATAATCTTGGAAAAAAAAAAATCATTTCCTAATTATATTTGGAACTCACATGTTTAAATCTGTTTTTAAAATGTTTCAGCTAATTAAAAATGTTAAAACAAATCATTTGACTTAACACATAGATAAAGTATTTTTTCGTTAAGGATTGTCCATAAAGTATGTATGCTCGATTGGGGGAAAGGGGTCAATTATGAAAGTAAGGAGACACTAAATTAAAAAAGTATCATAAAATGTTGAGTAGGTAGGTTAAAAGGTTTTTTTTTTAAACCATATGAAAAAATTCTATATTTAGAAATTATAAATATTTTAATGAGCATAATTATTTTAATTCTTTTAAAAAAATGTAAAATAATAACTTTATAGAAATTTGATATTTCAAAATATCAAAGGGTGGAGCTGGCTCCAAAGCTAGCTCCATGTAAAATCACCAACTCTGGATAGCTTCGGCTCCAGCTCCGGAGCTGTTCCAAAACCCTGCCCTCGTGGTTCTTGTATAAGAAGCTTATTTGCAACATATAGAAAATAAACCCCTATTTCTATCTTTTTAGTACTCCTCGTAGCTTCAAACCTATAACTCACCAACGTTATTTTGATGACTGCCAATGTTATGTTGATGGCTGCCATACATTTTAATAATGTAAATGATGCATCAGATTTCATCATTCTTTTAAATTCAATTCTAAAAATCTAAAAATAAAGTTCATAATGCAAACTGAAAACTGTAATAAAGAGTTACATTTTTTAGATATTATGCTAGTGAATAGTTAAAATGAAAAATATCTAATTAAACTTTTAAAAAAAAAGACTTAAACAAGAGTTAAAATTATGTCTGTATCACCTATTTTCAGTTTAGCAATTTAATAAAAATCATAATGAAACACAACAAATATTCAATATTATGTTGAAAATGGTTGCAAAAATAGTATCAATTGGGATAATATAAGGTCACTAAAATCAGAATATAATTTTAAAATAAAAGATTCGGAAATCTTTAGAGATTAACACTCAAAATTTGGGTATGAATAAAGATAGTGTTTGCGTTGGGTATGAATAGAGATGGTGAATAATTGAGAAACCTGCAATGCTTAATGCAACGAACTCAAAATCAAGCTAAAATTTAGTTTATCTTTGCAGTACAACAACTTCTAATGTTTCAGATTAAAAAATGACTACAACAATTAGGAGTTAAAATATCTCTGTATAATTATATGAAGCAATTTTTAACAGAATAAATTAATACATAGTTCGTCAACCTGATGTTTTATGTTTATATTTATATATGCATAATACTATACTGTGGATCTTCACTTTTAATTTTATTTATAATATTATAATAATATATAAATTTATAATATTCATTAAAAAATATTGTTGCTTCTCTAATTTGGGTGTGTTTGGTTTTTGGCTATTCTACTTTGTCCTTTTTTAATGCTGTATGGAATAGACATGGTTTGGTAGTTAAAGCATAATGATGACATTTATCTGACAATATAAACTTGTTATTAGTGTTGATCCTCTTGTTATTAGCGTTGATCCTTTTGTTATTAGCGCTGATCCTCTTGGAAAGAGCAATAGTAATGGACACGACTGTGAGAAGTTTATTACTTAACCACTTCACAAATTATGTTTAAACATTAATGTTTTTTTGGCGGTCTTTAAAACGACACACCCCAAACTCGATAAATAACGAAGATTTTTGTTACAAAAATTCTTGACAAATATACTGAGATTTTACAGAATGGTAAAACCGCATCAAATATGTTTTTATGACAAGAACTAAAATGGCTACCTTAAAGGAAAAAATCAAACTTTCTAAAACCAATTTTAAAATTTAAAACTTCAATTTAAATCTTTACAAACCAAATATAAACAGTTACAATTGTAAAATTACAACATTTACACTACTACAACATATACTACTGATATTAACTACAACATATACTACTGATATTAACTACAACATATACTACTGATATTAACTACAACATATACTACTGATATTAACTACAACATATACTACTGATATTAACTACAACATATACTACTGATATTAACTACAACATATACTACTGATATTAACTACAACATATACTACTGATATTAACTACAACATATACTACTGATATTAACTACAACATAAACTACTGATATTAACTACAACATATACTACTGATATTAACTACAACATATACTACTGATATTAACTACAACATATACTACTGATATTAACTACAACATATACTACTGATATTAACTACAACATATACTACTGATATTAACTACAACATATACTACTGATATTAACTACAACATATACTACTGATATTAACTACAACATATACTACTGATATTAACTACAACATATACTACTGATATTAACTACAACATATACTACTGATATTAACTACAACATATACTACTGATATTAACTACAACATAAACTACTGATATTAACTACAACATATACTACTGATATTAACTACAACATAAACTACTGATATTAACTACAACATATACTACTGATATTAACTACAACATAAACTACTGATATTAACTACAACATATACTACTGATATTAACTACAACATAAACTACTGATATTAACTACAACATATACTACTGATATTAACTACAACATAAACTACTGATATTAACTACAACATATACTACTGATATTAACTACAACATAAACTACTGATATTAACTACAACATATACTACTGATATTAACTACAACATATACTACTGATATTAACTACAACATATACTACTGATATTAACTACAACATATACTACTGATATTAACTACAACATATACTACTGATATTAACTACAACATATACTACTGATATTAACTACAACATATACTACTGATATTAACTACAACATATACTACTGATATTAACTACAACATATACTACTGATATTAACTACAACATATACTACTGATATTAACTACAACATATACTACTGATATTAACTACAACATAAACTACTGATATTAACTACAACATATACTACTGATATTAACTACAACATAAACTACTGATATTAACTACAACATATACTACTGATATTAACTACAACATATACTACTGATATTAACTACAACATATACTACTGATATTAACTACAACATATACTACTGATATTAACTACAACATATACTACTGATATTAACTACAACATATACTACTGATATTAACTACAACATATACTACTGATATTAACTACAACATAAACTACTGATATTAACTACAACATATACTACTGATATTAACTACAACATATACTACTGATATTAACTACAACATATACTACTGATATTAACTACAACATATACTACTGATATTAACTACAACATAAACTACTGATATTAACTACAACATATACTACTGATATTAACTACAACATAAACTACTGATATTAACTACAACATATACTACTGATATTAACTACAACATATACTACTGATATTAACTACAACATATACTACTGATATTAACTACAACATATACTACTGATATTAACTACAACATAAACTACTGATATTAACTACAACATATACTACTGATATTAACTACAACATAAACTACTGATATTAACTACAACATATACTACTGATATTAACTACAACATATACTACTGATATTAACTACAACATATACTACTGATATTAACTACAACATATACTACTGATATTAACTACAACATAAACTACTGATATTAACTACAACATATACTACTGATATTAACTACAACATAAACTACTGATATTAACTACAACATATACTACTGATATTAACTACAACATATACTACTGATATTAACTACAACATATACTACTGATATTAACTACAACATATACTACTGATATTAACTACAACATAAACTACTGATATTAACTACAACATATACTACTGATATTAACTACAACATAAACTACTGATATTAACTACAACATATACTACTGATATTAACTACAACATATACTACTGATATTAACTACAACATATACTACTGATATTAACTACAACATATACTACTGATATTAACTACAACATATACTACTGATATTAGAATTAAAATAAGTAGAAGTTTCATTAAGATTTTATTTCACATAAACTTTATTTATTTTTTTATTATCTTCACTTCCAACAAGGCTGCAAACAACTACTACTACAGTGGTCGACAGGAAAGGCGTGCAGTCGCACTCTATTCCTGACCACGCATTTATTATTTTTTGTGACAACTTAACCACGGCTAAAATTTTGAAAACGTTTTTAAAATGCGCTAAATAAAGTATACAGTTATAAAGCAAGAAATTTAAAAGATTGTTTACTATAAAAAATATTTAAATTATCGAAAGATATTGTTAAAAAGTGTATTTTTTACGATGAATATAAATGTTTTAAAATAACTTTGTGCAATTAATTTTATAAACAACAATGAAAACTATTTTTTTAATAAACTTTTCATGAATCCATAAATTTAACAGCCAAAAACATAACAAAGTTATTATTTTTTATTATTATTATTTTTTTGTTATGCTATTAAACTTACTAAAAAAATTTGTTTACACTAAGCTAAACGTTTTCAAATAATGTTTTAAAACGCCATTAAATAAATTATCATTTAAAAAAAAACCTTTATTTCAAAAATATTTTTTTAATGATAAATGTAATATTTTTAAAACAATTTGTATTGTTAATTTAATAAACAACGACGACAACGAATGCGTTTTAATAAACTTTTTTTATGAATTCTTTTTGATAATTTAAATTAAGTTAGTTTTTTATTAAACGTTAATTAGTTTTTTTTTATTTAAAAGAGTTCGCCTAATATTATAAAAACTTTAGAAAAGATCTAAGTTTTATAGTTCGTCGCATTGGTTTTAAAAGGTTAATAACTGTATTAGGAGAATTTTAATAAAATCTTTTTATTTTTTTTAATGTTTAATAAAAATTATTTATATTATTGTTATTTTTATTTGTTTATGTATTCTTTTTTTTAATTGTTATGTAAATATACATAAATAAATAAAAAAAATTATATAATTATTTTTATTTAAACATTAAAATAAAATAAAAAATTCAATTGCTATTTTCCTAATATAAACAAAATCAGTTGGACTGATTTAAACCAACGATGAGTTATTCAACTTAAACGTAATTGCAAAACATAAATAAAAATAATTTTCTATTAGAGTTTTAGTTTTTCAGATTTATATTAGTTGATTGTTTTTTAGAGCTATAGGTTTTAATTTTTTTTTTTTAATTTCTCTTTCGTTAAAATTTCTTTCTTTTTTATATAGTTTAGCCTATTTAAGTTTTTCCTTTGTTTTTCAGCGCTTTTTTAATTATCTAAAATGCCGTGGTCAAGTTTAAAAAAAAAATAATTACATGCATGGTCAAGATTGGAGTGTGATCGCACACCTTTCCTGTCCACAACTATAATTAGAGCTAGAAGTTACTGGAAGAGAAAAGATGAAGATTATAGAGCAAGATAACAATTGACAGACGACTTAAAAGATTGCAAATTATATGAATCAGGAAAGCAAGATGAAGGAAGCCAATTCCAAAGAACTGATATTCGAGGAAAAAAAACTAGAGGAATACGAGTTTTTGGAGCACTTAGGAACAGTCACAGAAAAAGGATGAGACTTGATTGAATTAGAGTAACACGATAATGAATTTTTTAGATGGCACAAGAGAAGCTAGCTCTTTAGCACAGTGCCTATTATAGTATATGTAGAAAAGCGAAAGAGAAGCAACATTACAAGTATGTGATAATGGTTGGAGGTTGGCTGCAAGAGCAGGTCCAACTATGTTTACAATGCATTTTTGCACCTTGTCTAAAAGAAAAGGCATCATTAGAAGATCTGCCCCAGATATGGCAATGGTATTCTATACAAGAACGGATTTAAGATTTATAGAGATAAAGAATAGAAGTAAGAAAGTGTCAAGCATGATAAGGAGATGCAACCTTTGCAGATGCTAATTTTGCAATAAATTTGATATATGGTTTCCAAGAAAGATCAAAGGAAAGAGTTAATCCTAGAAGATAAAGGGTAGATGACTCATTGAGTACATCACCATTTTTTATCTGAATTAAAGTTCACCAGCCACACTGAGCCCCACGCTGTAGCAGAAATGAGATCTTTTTTAAGCTTAAATGCCTCCTCCAAGCAATCAGAGAGTGTTGACTTTTTATCATGACAAGAGTAAATGGTAGTATCATTAGCAAACAATGCGACCTTGGATGTGAGAATATCTGGAAGATTGTTAATGTAAATTAAAAAGAGTATAGGACCAAGGATTGAACCTTGAGGAACCCCTAAAGTTACAGTATATGAAGAAGAGTGCTGTTCATCGAGGACAACTTTTATACTACAAATGGAAAAGAAGGAATTAATAATCTTAAAGATGTTACCTGATACACTGTAAGAAGAAAGCTTATGGAGAAGACCAACATGCCAAACTTTATCAAAAGCTTTAGAAATGTCAAGAGTGATAGCCTTAACCTCTCCACTCTATCTAATGTATATTAAAGCCTATCGGTTTACCGCCATCTCTAGGCTTTACTCAACCAAGAGCCTCAAGGCAGGGGGTGTTTTAAGTCGGAGTTGGCTTTTCCTAGCCCCCGCTTAAAAAAAGGTATCCTACAAGGCTACTTGAGAAATGTTTTGTGACAAGATAAAAAATTACAAAAAAGGAGGTAATTCCACCAAAAAAAGTTAGGTATCAACAGTTTTAAATCTCAAATAAACAATTACAATTAGTGAACGGAAACTTTTGGCTTCAGCCGAAGTTTCGGCCGAAACCAAAACCGAAATTTCTGCTTCAACAATTTTTTTACTTTTCCTGTCTCGGCCGAAATTTCGGTTCAAACCGCAACCGAAATGAACCAAAACTTTCAAAAGATTTTTTTTAAGTTTTAATATAGAGTGGGATCATGACAGTTTCCTAATTATAATCGTTTGTTAGTAAATCAATTTTTAATTATAACAATTGTTAAAAATTTTAATTGAAATCACGTTACATAATAGTTTTAAGTTACTATTCTCAAATCATTCTTAAAATGAATTAACGTTTAAGTAAAGCAACCCAAACTAATAGTTTCATCAAAAGTTTCTCAGTGCTAAATTTTACAATGGAAAATAATCGATAAAAAACTGTTTTATGGAATCATTTTACCGTGACAGTAAGTGATTTCAAATACGGAACTTGCAATATCTGCAATTTGAAAATATCTCGTGGATTGCACAATCCAAAACTTCAATCACTTAGCGGACTTTCATCACATTTAAGAAGTGGTTTACTCTAAAAAATCTCTTAACTGAAAAAACAATACAACTACCGGCAGTCCTATAAATCTCACAAATTGATTCAAACTTCAAAGAAGGTCCGAATTTTCTTGTGCGACCGTGGCGCAGTGGTTAGAGCTAAGCAGGAGATCCAGGCTCAAAACGAGCTTTGGATATATTTTTGCGTCACGGTAATGAAGGAGGCATGAACTTCCTGGTTAAATGCACTTCCGCGGTGCTATGTGACAAGACCTATAGGTCTTCTTGGGGCACCTAAATAACAAAAAAAAAAAAAAGTTTCATAGATTTATATTAGAAAACAACATTAAAAGCAACGTTTGGTTTGGCAAAAGTAGCAAAGAGATTCCCTAGACCTCCACCAACATCTGCAGAAGTTAAAAGGTTGTTTTTAACTGCTGGAGAAATTCTTTCAAATGAAAGAAACATACTTTTGCCAGAAAACATGAAAAAATATGTATTTTGCAGAGAAAATACTTCAATTATTACCTTTAATTATTGAAATGTCTTAACATATTAGAGTTTTTATCAAACTATGTTACATGGTGATTGGCTAGATATATGTAAAATAGTTTTTTTTTTGCTTTAATTTGGTGATCATAAAAGGTTCAGGGATTTTAAACATTCATTTTCAAATTTCGGCCAAAATTTCGGTTTCGGCCGAAATTTCGGTTTCGGCTACGGCTTCACTGAACCAAAATTTCGGTACTTTCGGTTTCGGCTCAAATTTCGGTTTTGGTCGATCACTAATTACAATATATTAATACTTTTTAAAATAAATGTTCTGATATTCCTCAGTTTACTTTTCTTTCATTAACTTTTTCTTATTCAAAATCTTCACTAAATTCTACTTATGTTACATTCTTCCAATAGTGATTTTTTTATATTTCTAGTTATTGTTTTTTATTTTTGTGCTTTTTTTTATATTTCTAATTGTCTTTTTTTCCTAATCTAGTTGTTTTTAGCTTTTCTTCAATGCATATTCTTCTCGCCATCAGCTTTACACAGTATGTGATCATTTGAGAAAAATCAAATATATGCTCCAAAAACTCATAAAATAAAATCATACATTAAATAGAATTAAAATATTTATAATCATATAATTCAAAGAGTATGAATATGACCCCAGAACATATTAAAATTTTGCCATAAATCTTTATTTTTAAACTCATAATATTCCCTAAATACTGCCTCATCCAACCTAGACCATTTCATATCACCTTGAGAACCAAAAACAAACTTTAAATTATGTTTCATCATCAAAAGGATTCAATGTGGTTTGTTGCCCCTGTTTTAGGGTCAACAAAGTTTATGGTATGGTTAGCACTACAATGAATATAGCCTTAGTTGCTTAAATTATTGTATGAAGCCCATTCATCTGATTGTATAGTTGAACCAGGAGCAATCCAAGTTTGAATTAAAGGTACTAATATATTCGCAGTTCAATCCTCTACCCTAGTCAAATACCCTTTTTTAGTTTTTATGTCATAAGCCCTGAAAATGCAATGCTTTCTAACATTGTGACCCACATTATATTTGTGTTTAAAATATAGAGACAATTTCAACTGTGTCCTGGACCTCCCAGTTGGTTTACAGCTGCAAGATCTAAAACTTTAAATGAGCAGATATCTCTAAAATACTGATACCACTGAACTGAAGTTGGTTGGCTTATCCCTATTAACTCAGCTGCAGCAGTAACAGGGACCTCTGAAACCCATAACAACATAAGTTGAAGTATATCTCTTACGCTTAAAAATGTTGAACATTCAAAAAATCTACTTCGTTTAGTTTTTGTCTTCTTACAGCTGCTGCATCACCAAATGTGTTTATACTTAAAGAAAAAAGCATCAGAAAAACCTTAAACAAAATCCAATTTAACAGGATTAGATTTTATGAAGAAATTTAATCCTTATAAAAGAAAATAGTAGTTCAAATAAAACTTTAGCTTGTTTACATTTAAAGTACTAATCTGATTAGATTTGGCTTGTATTAAATATGATGAATGATTATAATACGATTAAATATGATCTTTATGATATAATGCCATGAAATATGATATGATTAAATATGATATTTACATTACTTATTTGACACTGCTCAAATCTTTGAATAGTCATTTGCTGACCACAGATACAAGCTTTACGAACAGGGATTAGTATGTTTTGATGAAGAAAATTATTAGCCTTTCTTCTTTAATGCTTTCAATTAATTTAGCTTGATGAATCATCTTGATGCCGTTGTCATTTACTGAAGTGAACTTGAAAACTTGGTTAAGTCTAATTTAATTTATCAGCCAATGAAAATTGACTTTTAATTTTCATAATGAAAATTTTCGTTGTTTACCGAGTTTGGGGTGTGTCGTTTTAAAGTCCGCCATTTTTTTTTTTATTCTTTGGCATTATATCATTACATGTATTTTTTTATTGTACAGCCAATTTTTTGTTTTTATGTATTTTTATTATTTTTATTTTTCATATTTGTTCTATTTTATTGTTTATGAGAAATATCATTTTTATTTTTCTAGGTATTGTTTGGGTGCTGTCTCATTTTTGCTTTTTGTATTATTTTAACAACTCTTCTAATAATCTTTATTGTTGCCTTGACAACTGTCTAAATATGCTTTGTTCAAAACAGTTCTTCTTTATTCTAGTGTACTTCATTTGTATAACTGGTCTAATCTCACTATAAACTTAATATAAAATATATAGTATTAATAACACAGGTCTACAAAAAAAACTTTTTTTCTGTTGCATGAGATATTAAAACTGATTTTTATGTATTTTTAAACGCTGAATCCAAATATAAGGTCCGTTTTTGTTGGCAAGCTCTAGTTTTTTTGCAATAACCAATTTATTTATTTTTTTAAAATTATATTTTTCATCGGTATTTTTATTCAATAGTTATAAAAAAAAGTAACCATGTCATTGTTTTTATTAGATCAAATATATAATATGATGGCTTCTTCAAATCGACATAAGTGCAAGCATAATCATAACTCATTCTGTAATATCTGTGGTTCCTATACACTTGTTCAACAAGGAGGAAACATTACTAATTTTGTAAAACTTGCATATAAATCATATTTTAATATTAAACTTGGCGACCAAGACAAAAAGTGGGCTCCACATACTGTGTGCCATATTTGCAAAAAATAGCTTATCCCAACATTCCTTCTGCTATTAGACCAATTCAACATTCTAAAGAGATTCCATTTCCAATTTTTAAAGGTTTATTTTTGTCAGAAGACGAGGAAAGTATGCCTGTTACAGAAACAGAAGAATTTTTACCAGATTTGAAAGACTTCTCATCTAATGCTTAACAATTCAATTTGCCTCAGTGTTTTAGTCAGATAGAACTGAATGATTTAGTTTGTGATTTAGGACTTTCTATGCAAGCAGCAGAAGTATTAGCATCATGATTAGCATCATGAACCCATTGTTAGTCGAAATAAAATAGTTTTTCCACCACTCCATCTTAAACTTGGATTCATGAAACAATTTGTTAAAGCACTGAAAACTGATAGTGATTGCTTTCAGTATATAGTTACATCATTACCAGGTTTGTTAATAGAGGAAAAAAAAGCAGGAGTTTTTAATGGGCCACAAATTCGCTATCTTATAAAAGATAAAGAATTCATTAAAACAAAGAATATCAAAACGGCTTGGTTGTCGTTTGTGGTTGTTGTAAAAAACTTTCTTGGAAATAAAAAAGCAGAAAACTATGCAGATTTAGTTGATGAAATGTTGGAAGCCTTTTGTGATCTTGAATGCAAAATGAGTATAAAACTTCATTATATAAATAGTCATCTTGACCAGTTTCCTGAAAATCTCGGAGATGTGAGTGAAGGGTAAGGAGAGCGATTCCATCAAGATCTTAAGACAATCAAAGATTGTTACCAAGGATGATGGAACATACATATGATGGCAGACTACTGTTGGGGCATCAAGCGAGAAGACTCAGGAAAAGTTTATAAAAGAAAGAGCAACAAGCAAAAGTTTCTTTCTGATTAAATAGTTTTAATTAAACAATATAATCTGCGATCTTTTTTAAAACTAAAGTAAAACGTCATTTTGTTACTAATCAATAAAAAGTTGATAATTTTGCTTGGACTTTATTTAGAGGACGATATTTATAAAATGTTTATTTTAAACAGTTCACATTTATTTTCATCTGCTTTCTGCTTTTGTTTTAGTTTGGTAAACAACTTTTATTGTAAAAAATATATCCTTACACTTCCAAATGAGTTTCAAATCTGTATTTTAGAATTATTTCTAATGTTTTGCAAAATAAAAAATGTTTATTGCAAAATATCTGCAGCTTTTCATAAAAATCTGATGCCAGATTTGAATTTAGCGTATCAAAATTATGTAAGAACAAGTGTCAATTTTAATGCAATAAATTTTTTGTAGACCTGTGTAATTATAAAAATATATTAATAATATTTTTATTAATGTTAAAAAATCAATGAATCAATCATTTGCTTTAAAATATTTTCATGTGACATAGCAACTTAAAAAGCATCTAATTTAGAATATATATACTCTTATATTTAGGTTATTTTTGTATTATCTACAGCTTTGGAATTTGGTGTAATGGAGTTAGTTAAGGTTTGTACTGAATGGCTTAAAGTTTTGACTTAATTACTCAGTGGGTTCATTATGTTTTTTTTTCTTAAAGGTTTTAAAATTGTTTTGAAGTGATTTTTTTAAATTATTTAAATATTTTTCTAAAGGTCTGTGAAAAATATTTTGAAGAAAATGTAACTTTGGAAACTGCTTGTCAAGCAATGCAGGTATATTTATATATTTGATGTATGTTTTGTTAATAAATGTTGAATATATATATATATATATATATATATATATATATATATATATATATATATATATATATTAGGGTGTCCCAAAAAAAAATACTTCTCAAACTTTTCCCATACTCTATGGTCCTAATAAGCTAAAAAAAACTAAAAAAGCATTTTTGTTCATTTAAAAGTAATATATGTAAACCTTTTTTAGAAAGTATTTTTTAGGAAAAAAACATGTGTTTTAGAAACTCTCTTCAAAATATATATTTCCAGTTTAAAAAATTAAACATTTTTGAGTTCCTTTTTTAGTTTCATGTCATCTGACCTGTGGCTCTAACAAAATCCTGGATCACTCTGTTATTCCTTTTCGTGCTGTCATTGACACATACAATCAACTTTCAAAACTTTCAAAAAAATCATCCTTCTCCCTTGATCAACTTCTCTATCTCTCCAACAGGAACCTCAGCTACCTTGAACAGAATCCAGCTTTGGGAGCCTACCTATCCAGTAAGCTCCATTGACCTTGTAATAACCAG
>NC_088930.1:48390000-48470000 GCF_038396675.1 Hydra vulgaris | reverse complement strand
GATTATTGTCTAGAGATTAATTCTGATATAATTATCTTTAAATCTCTGCAATATTTTTAAGATTACCATAATTTTTTAAATTATAAAACTGAAAATTTTTATGTGCGTTAATTAAGTCACATAATGGCTGACTTTTGAAACTCTCAAAACCTAACAAAGCATTTCTTGGGTATTTGATTTTGCATTGCCTTTAATTGTAAAAATTTTAAATTAACTTTAGCTTTCTGTTTTCTTATATTTTCTGTCTGTAGCAATCAGATGATAAACAAAATCTATATTATCTATCCAAGCTTTTTGTTGCTCATAGCTTTTTGTTGCTCGTAGTTATGTGTTTTGTTGCCTGTAGTTTATTGCTCGTAGTTATGTGTTTTGTTGCCTGTAGTTTATACTTTTTGTTGCTCGTAGTTATGTGTTTTGTTGCCTGTAGTTAATACTTTTTGTTGCTTGTAATTTATGCGTATGTACAAGTTAAAAAAAAAGCTACAAAATTGGTGATTAAATAATTTTTTTTTACATATAAAAAACAAATTACATTTCCATGTAAATTTTTTACATAATTATAGGCAAAATTACTTTTCAAAGTAAATTACTTGACTTGACTTACTTTTTACATAATTATAACCAAAATTACTTTGAAAAGTAATTTTGGTTATAGTTAGGGTGATTGAGGTTGTATTTGGTAGAAAAAGATATACTTCACCCTATCAGGTTTCTGAACATGAAATGTTCAGAATGGGATTATTATTTTTTTGATAAATAAAGCTTTTTTAAATATTAGTTTTGCTTAAAATTAAGATTAAATTTTTGAAATGCAACTCAGTTGACAATTTTAGACATCTTGACACAAGTTTCAAAGTATCTTGAATATCGTTTCATATAATCATAGTTTAATTGTAAATAACTTTTGTTCATATCTGTCTCTCTTGTCCTTAAGAATGTGAACAACATTAAAAAAAAAGTTTTGTTCATAGCTGCTTTATTAAGTTTTTATTATTTATGTTTTATAAAAATAGTTTTTAAATACTTTAAAATTAAAATCAGGTCTAGTTACATCATCATTTTTGATTGACATTCTTGTTTATTTGTTTTTTTACATTTAATGATTTATTAACTGATTTCTTTTTTAAAAAAAATTAAGTTTACTATTACTTAAAAGATTATAAATAAAATTAAAAATTAAAAATGGTTTCAAACAATGAAAATGAAGTTATGGAAGACAGTTTAAATGAAAAAAAAAGACAGCAATTTGGTTCTAGATTTTTAACAGAAGAAGCTGATGTGTTTCAGCATAATGCTTGGTACATTCAAATCTATAAATCTATTTTTATATGTTTTATTAATATTTTTGTTATTTTTATGTATACTTTAAACAGGGATGATGTAGAATGGGATTCAGAATTAGAAGACAAAGCTAAACAAAAAATTCAGTTTAATTCAACGGTTACATTTTCTGCTGAAGAATTAGGTATACTGTTATTTTTAACTTTTAAATTTTTTAAAGTTACGATTGAATATATTTAACTTCACATGGAGTTTCTGTTTAGGCTAAAAAAAGCTTAAAGTTAAAGTGGACATTTTCACTTATTCAAATCATTTTGCAATAAAAAGTTAAAGCTGTTTAACTATTTTTGAAAAAATCCTTTGAAAGTATTGTATTTTACATTATGATTTTAAAAAGTGTTCTGACTCCCATGGTAATTTTAAACTAAGAGTTTTCTTCCTCATTCTTCTTCAGCTTCTTTATCAAATTTGCTAATAAACCAATAACACAAAGTAATTGATATTTCCAGAGCTAAAAGAGTAATTCTTGAAAAATTAACTATTTATCTGCTCTTACAGTTAAACATTTTTGCAGAAATAACTATAAAAAAAAATAAATAAATATAAAATATATAAATATATAATATAAAATAAATAATATATATAAAATGAATTTAAAAACCTTTAACTCTTTTTTTTGCTTAAATTAATTTATTTAGAAAATCAAATTAACTAAAAAGTCCAGATGAGTATCACTAAAAATAAATAGTAAAAAGTAATAAATGTAATAAATAATTTATACTGCTTATAATTAAAAAACAAGAAAACTACTCTGCTTCAAAATTTACATTTTTTTTAGATTTTTGTTGTAAATGCTTTAATGACTTTAACATAACTTACCTTCTTTTAAAAGTTAATTTCAGAGAAACATTTTTTTAACCTTAGTAAAAATTTTAATTTGGGCATGAGAACACCATCTGCACGTGTGCAATTAAAAAAAAAAAAACTTTAAAGTATTTTAATTATTTTGAATGCTTTTAAACTGAAATATTTAGTCTCCATTTGTCAGAAAAATGTTTAGTCTATATTATTCATATGTATCACAACCATTAGTATATGTTGTTTATAACATTTTACAATCTAATAATTTTTATAATGTCTTAGGTTTCTAATAGTATGTTTATCATTTGCTGTTTATATTTTTAGAACTGTATGAAAATGAGGCTGATAAATATTGGAATTCATTCTATTGCCAACACCAAAATAAGTATTTTTATAATATTGTATACATTATGTGGATGAATTAATATTCATATTATATTGATATTTCCAATCATTTTTATCTATTTATGCATATATATATATACTTTTTTTTTACTTGTAATTGATTTAGTACTGAGCATTAGTTTTTTTGTACTGCAAATTTTTGTTTATGGTTAGTTCATCCAAAATCATTAAGTGTTCATGAAATAATTTCAGTGGCTTTTAGATCCTCAAACAAATTTCAGATGTTGTTTGTGTTAAGTAAGATTGTGTTGATGAAATAAATGCTTTTATTGATGTACTACTTTCAAACTGTGTTGTTTTTTATAGGTAGGCAGGTCCTAAAGGCTTATCCACATTATTTTTGTCAAATATTGCCTACTCCCTCCTGTCACAATCTGTCACATGTGTCTGTATGATATACTTGTATGAACGATCTTCCTGCTGTAGTGAAGAAAAGCTAAGGCAACTTAGCTAGTGAAGAAAAGCTTTTGCAGAAGGAGCTTGTAAAGCCTGATTGTAAATCTTCCTACTTGGAAAAAAAATCACAAAAAAAGTACAGTCCTGATCAGGAAAACTGGTTTAACACCAGAAAAGTCATTTTATGTTAGAAAAAATTGCTTCATCTTTTTCAAAATGCTGTATTTAAATAAAAAAATGGAAATTTGTTTAAACTACACAAGTGTGAAACAATGGGCATTAAACTTCTTTTTTAGAATACTTTTTTCTTTGCTTTATAACTTCAAAACACAAACCTTGGTACGCATAAATGTTTTACTGTGCAATATCACAGTTACACCAGTAACATTTAATGAACCTTCAAAAACTTGTGTTTTTTCTAGTACTTTTTTCAAGTGTTCAATTAGAAAAATGTGATGAAATAATGTTTGACTAAACAAAACTAATAAAATAAAAAACAAGCTTAATATAACAGAAATGTATTGATTAAAGATTATAATATAAAAAATAATTATTATATACTTATAAAGGAAAAAATAGCGCAAAAGTTTTTTTAAAATAACATTTATTCTTAAAGGTTCTTTAAAGATCGACAATGGCTTTTTACCGAATTCAATGAGTTAAACAAAGTACTTGGACCAGTTGAAATAGGTGAAGAGGTTGCAGAAGAATCTAAGACACAATGTAGCATTAATGCAGATAAACTCAAAGATGAAGTAAACCTTTACAATGGATGTCAGGCTAAAACTAGGCTTTTAGAAGTCAGCATTTTTAAAACGTTATTCCTTCATATTTTTTGGGCTTGCTTTAAAATAATATTTCGATAGTGTCAAGGAGGTTGTTTTTTTTTACAGGTTGGTTGTGGAGTTGGTAATACTGTGTTTCCTATTCTTCAAACAAGCAAGTATGTGTTTTCATTAAGTTTTTTTGCTAAATTATTTTTGCAAAAACTGAGTAAACCAAAATACCATTAAGTATTGAACATTTATATTTAAAAAGTGTATTTTGATTTGAATATTAAAAACTAGAACAAGTTTGCAGTACCGTAAGTACCGAAGTTAAGTTGTTCTTTTCCCAGCAGTTTTGTTTTTCAAGGTTTATGTTTGAGAATTGAGAAAAGGGTATAAATACAATTAAGAAAAAAATTTATAAGTGTATTGAAACAATATTGATTTTATTATAAGTGTATGAAGTAAAATCAATCAAAAGCAGGCAACCCACAGTGGACCAAAATTAATATTAACTAGACAAAACTATTTGTATGATTTTTTTTTGCTCAAGTTTTAGAGTGATTGATTAGTGTTGTTACAAATGTGATTATAAGATAAATTTGTTTTTTGTTTTAAAAAAAAAAAAGAACTTAGTGAATTGGTACAATTAAAATAGAACAGTTTTTTTTTAATAATAGTAGTTCTAAATTCAATAGAACTAATTCTAAACTGGCTTAAACAGTGTGTTCTAAAAACCATACAAGCCTAATTATTGGTAGGAATATAAGTCATAAATCATAATACTCTGAGTTATGCAGAGTTCATTATAATATTTGGAAAATGAAATTTGGAAAAAGAATTTAATTTTTCTAAGAGTGTTCACTATCTGGATAGTTTTCTTTTTAATAGCACTTTGATAATTGTAAAGCACTGATCACATCACTGATCCCATCACTGATCACATTACTAATCACATCACTGATCACATTACTGATTACATTATTGATCACATTACTGATCACATTACTGATTGCATTACTGATCGCATTACTGATCGCATTACTGATCACATTACTGATCACAAGATATGATAAAAACAAAACATCATAGGTCTTCTTTTCTTTTTTTAAATGTGAACACTTCCTTGAGTAAAATTTTTTTCAAATCTTCATTACATCCTTCTTTCCTTGTATATATATGTATATATATGTATATATATATATATGTAGATATATGTGTATATATATATGCATATGTGTATATATGTATGTATATATATATGTATATATATGTGTATATTATATATTATATATGTGTATTATATATATATTATATATATATATATATATATATATATATATATATATATATATATATACACATATATATATATATATATATATATATATATATATATATATATATATATACAAATATATATATATATATATATACATATATATATATATATATATATTTATATATATATATATATATATATATATATATATATATATATATATATATGTATATATATATATATATATGTATATATATATATATATATACAAATATGTGTATATATATATATTTTTTGTTTTTTTGTTTTTCATCTCCTCAAGGTGGAGAAGACCACTACAGATGAGGAGGCTACTTAATAGTGGTTATAAACCTCTCTCAATTCTATAACTCGGAAACACGAACCTTGTTGAACAAGGCCGCTGCGCGGAGAAACAAGTATATATACATATATATATATATATATATATATATATATATATATATATATATATATATATATATATATGTATATATATATATATATATATATATGTATATATATATATATATCTATATATATATATATATATATATATATATATATATATATATATATATATATATATATATATATATATATATATATATATATATATATATATATATATATATATATATATACACACACCAATATTTAAAATAAACCAATATAAGCCAATGATCTTAACAAGCAAGTAAACAGAAAAATAATATTGCCACTGTCAAGTAGTGAAATTCAAGACAAATTTAACATTGAATTAGTGAACAAGTTTAAGCTGTTAGTTGTTTCACTTTGTAGTTTTGCTCTATTTACAAACTAAATTAAACAAAAAAATTGGTATAATTTTGGCGTGATTTATGCTGAATTATAAAATAAATATAAAGCAAGCATGGAATTGCGTTTAATAAAACAAAAAACTTACTGTTGCCACTGGCTTTTCTTAATTACCTGCTTTGACTTTGAACATCTGTTCAACATATTATCTATTTCATTAATACTTTTTTAAATATAATTAATCACTTCCCTTCACTCAGGCTTTAACAGCCAAATTTGTTCCCCTAGAGACTCGACTTGTTCTAATCGCAAACTTTATATAGAGGTATAAAAAATTAAATTTTTTTCATAAAATTTTGTTACTTTTTTTAGCAATCCAAATCTTTTTATATATTGTTGCGATTTTGCAGAATCAGCAATCCAGATTTTAAAGGTTTGAAGTTTATTGCTAAGTAATTTTTTTTTTTTCATAAATTTTACTTTTTTCTTTTAGTTTTAGTTCCAAATTTATTTCTTTTAAAGGAACATCCGTTATACAATGAAAATAGATGTCATGCTTTTGTGTGTGATGTGACTGCTTGTTCATCTTTTCCATGTCCTGAAAACTCCTTAGATTTCATTATACTTATTTTTGTACTTTCTTCAATTCATCCTGACAGGTAAGACTTTTGATACAACTTTACAGTTCATAAAAGTTTAAAAAAGTTGATTCTTATAGATGTTTCAAAAATATTGGATGACAACAAACTTGACCAAGCCCATCAGTGCTTTTCTTTATTTATTTATTTATTTAACTTGAAGCAGGATTTTTCAATAAAAATTGAACAATTCAAACAATTATGTGCAAATAAATTAAATCATATAAACAATTGTGTGCCAAATATGTAAGCTTCATATTTTAAAGCATGTGGTCTTGATAATAAGCATCCATTTCTGCTCAAAAACCGTGCTGAAGCCTTTTTAAACCTATTCCTTTAACATTAGTTTTTAGGTATCTTTAGCAAATAGTCAGCTTCCAGTTCAATTCAGATCAACAAACGCAACACCACTGTTCAAAAAAAGTGACGAAACTCTGTTAAGCAACAACTGTCCAGTTTCTTTGACTTCAGTCCCATGTAAAATTATGGAAAGTATAATAAGAACTAAAATGGAGGATAACCTGTATAAGTATAATCTACTAGCTAGACAGCAATATGGCTTTGTTAGAAATAAATTCTGTACCACTAATCTTTTAGAAAGTCTTAATTACATTTCATCAAACTTAGATATTGGTATTCCAGTTTTTTTTTAGATTTTATCAAAGCCTTCAACGCTGTTCCATACAAAAGATTGCTAGTCAAAATGAAAGTATATGGCTTTGATAGATTTTTAAATGAATTGAAGCTTTCCTAGGAAGAAGAAGACAAAGAGTTGTTTAAGGTGAAATCATTTCTGACTGGGTTAAGATTTTCACTGGTGTACCACAAGGTTTTGTAATTGCCTCACTTCTATTTCTTGTGTATATTAATGACCTTCCTAAAAATTTTCCTAATGTCAACAAACTGTATGCAGATGATACAAAAATACTATTGAAAATATCCACAGAATTATGTACTACTAAACTTCAAACAGATCTAGATAATGCCGACTAATGGTCTCAATCTTGGCTTTTTCTATTTAGCATCTCAAAATGTGTACCTTTGCATTATGATCATAACAACAAAAACATTTCATATTATATAAACCGTAATCAATTGACTGAGTCTGATACAGAAAAAGATCTTGGAGTGCTTTTCAGTACAAATCTAAAGTGAAATCAATACTGTTTCCAACAAAACAAATCAAATACTTGGCTGCGTCAAGAAATCTTTTTGCTCATTTTGCTCATAATTAACTTTTATTTGCCCATCACTAGAGTTTGCAGTTCCAGTCTTCCTTTAAAAAGTCTGATTGTGACAATATGAAAGAATCCATCACAAAGCTACTAAAATGTTATTATCAATAGGATTTTTTTCCTATAAAAAAAGACTCAAATCATTTAATCTAGCTACATTAGTGAAAGGAGACAAAATGGAGATCTGATACAAGTGTTAAAAATTATGCAAAATGTTGACAAACTAGAGAAAAAAATGTGTTTTCTAATCGTTAATAATTAATCGAGAGATCATTGTTTTAAACATTACAAGAAAATGACAAATAAATACTGAGAAAATTTCTTTATTAGAATAGCGAATTTATGGAAGTCTCTCTGACAAAATAAGTATTTCAATCATCTTCAGTCGACAGTTTTAAAGCAGCCATTGATTGCTGGATGAGCATCAATGGATCACTTTAGCTATTGTAGTGTGCCTGATAACACACTCACTGGCTATGCCAGTTACAGTTTTACTACTAACAAACTAACATATACACATATGACTTTAGTGTTGACATCGTGTAAAATACTGAACAATTACAATTATTGAAGAAGTAGCAAAACCTAAAAACCAATATATTATTTTACAAAAATGTGAAAAAAAAAAAACTTACTCTGAAATTATTATGAATCAAAATTCATCTAAAAACAAAAAAAGTTATGAGTATTTTTATTCGATTTAGATTTAAAATTTTGGGTTGTATAAAAAAACTATGCTAAAAAACAGTATATTATGTTTATTAATGAAAATAAAAATCTCCAGAAAAGTCCTAATGTTACTCTTGATAAATTATACTACAAAAAAGTTAAACAAGTTACTGAAAAAGCTCACAAAAGAAATTTAAATATATATATATACATATATATATATATATATAAACTTTTTAAAAAGGACATTTTAAAAATAGACTAAAAAGTAAAAAATAAACAAATTCATGGGATCCAAAGACTTTGTTTACTTACGCAACCTGAAATATCATTTAAGTCAATGACTGAAATGTTGGGTGCCAATAGGAACGAGTTGTACTTAGTTGCCCAACATTTTCAGTCATTGACTTTAATGATATTTGATTGGGTATGCACACAAAGTCCTTGGATCCTAAAATAGTTTATTTTTTACTTTTTAGTAAATTAAAAAAATTTTTTTTTTTAAAGGTTTTTTTATATATTTTTTATTTTTTACTTTTTAGTCCATTTTTAATGTTGTTAAAATATTGTTTTTAAAAAGTTTTTTTTTATATATATTTTTTATTATTCAACAGCGATTCTATTTATTTACGCGAAACTAAAACGCTAAAAGTTTGTTTTAATTACTTTTCTCACTGATTTCTTTTATTTACACTAAACTACAACAACAACAACAACAAGCTATTTATTTTCCGTAAATCATTTTACAATAGTTTTGATAATAATAATAATAATAATAATAATAATAGTAATAGTAATATATTATAATAATATAAGATAAAAAAAAGTAAATACAAATTATAGTAATAGTAATAATAATTATGTTTACAATAATTACAATGAAAAAATAATAATAATAACTAATATTATAATGGTAGTTGTGAACATAAAATTATTTATAATAATAAGTTAATAATTTATTTAGGATGGTGTCACTCATACCGAAATCTGATCAAAAGAGTGACACTAACTTTTAAACATAATATAAGTAATAATAAGCAAAGACATGCATTGAAACATATGGACCGTAAACATATAGATTAAAGCGCATAGAACATACATTATAACAAACATGTAGAAATCATAATTTGCAAGTTTTAATAATAATAATAAAAAAAGGAACAAAAAGTACTGATGATAATTGTAGTAATGACGAAAAGAAAATTAAAAGAATATTTTAATCGTAAGGATAATAAAATAAAAAGTTTTTCAGAATTTTTTTAAATTGATATTGTTTAAGATGGAGTAAAGGTATTTTAGGATATAGTTTTTTGGACTAATTCAAAATGCATGCAAGGCTTCTGTTCCATTCACAGGCGCACTGATAAACAATAGAATTTTTACCATACTTCTGGGTTTTAAAAGATGGTACATTTAGTTTTCCATTGTGTTTATTTCTAATAGAGTAGGAATGTAATATTCTACTTTCTGTGAACAAGTTTGTGATAGGAGATGGTAAGTTTTTATTTAAGGAGTTAAAAACAAAAAGTAGATTAGCATACTTTACTAGTGCTGGAAATGTTGGAATGAAAAGTTTTTTGAAGGACTTCGATGTATCTGATTTAATTGGTTGAAAGTTTATTATTCTAATGGATTGACGCTGAGACGATAGCAACTTGTTAATGCGATAGTTTCCAACTTGACCCCAAATTTGACAACAATATCTAAGATAAGATGAGAATAAACTATAGTAAATATTCTTTAGTGTAACTTTATCGACATAATGATAAATTATTGAAAGCATACTGTTAGCTCGAGTTTCTTGCTTAGTTCATTTATATGAAAGTTCCATGAAAGATTACATTCAATTAATACACCAAGATATTTAATAACTCTTGAAGGATATAGCCGTTTATTATTAATTTTGATTTCAACATTTTTAAAGAAATAGTTTTTTCTCGGAGATGAAATAAAATTAGTTCAGCTTATTTGGGGTTGAGACTTATAAGGTTAGCATTTAACCAGTGAACTATACCTTTTAGATCTGAATTAACATTTTTACATAAAGAATGATACGATTTGTTGATGTGCAAGAGATTTGTATCATCAGCAAATAGATGAACTGAAGAGAAGTGAACAGAGTTGATTAGGTCGTTAACATAGATTGAAAATAAAAGAGAACCTAGAACAAAATCACACAAAATTGATTAATTACTAGAATTAAAACCATTAATACTTACAAATCGTTTTCGATCTGAAAGATAAAATCAAAACCAGTTATTTACAATACCTCGAATTCCATAATGATTTAATTTAGAAATCAAAATACTATAGTCAACGGTATCAAAAGTTTTTTGTAAATCGATAAAAACATCGCAAGCGAAATGACCAGTATCAAGAGCTTTCCTAATTTTTTCCGTTATACTTATAAATGCATGGCAAGTAGATTGTTTTGATTGAAAATCAAATTGAAAATCATTTAAACAATTAAATGAACTTAAAAAAAAGTACACTCTAGAATTCATAAGTTTCTTAAGAAGCTTACTAATGTTAGATGAAAGAGAAATAGGTCTGTAGTTAGAGCATGAAAGTTTAGAGCCATTTTTAGATATTGGAATAACGCGAGATAATTTCAAAATATCAGGAAATGTTCCATTTATAAATGAGGCATTAAATATTTTAAAAAGAATATTTGAAAATTCATAGTTAAAATCTATGAAAATATTTGTGGGAATGCTGTTTGGACCTAATGATTTTTTTGGATTCAATTTAGATATAAGAGATGAAATTTCTGGAATATATGTTGGAGATAATAATAAACTATGTAAATTTGGATGTTTAAGATACTTTTGGTAGTTAATGTAAGACGAATGGATATTGGATTTGAGTTTATGAGCAACATTTGTAAAAAAGGTGTTAAATGATTCAGAAATTAGAGTTGGATCATTTATATATATTTCATTTTCTTGCAAACAGTTGGGAGATGATTTATTAAAATATTTTACATTAATTAGAATGTTAATGCCTTTCCAAAGTTTGCATTTTTTACATTTTCTGAGAAAAAATTTTTAAAATGGCTTTTTAATTATTATTGTAAAATGGGTTTTAAAATGTAATTATCATATAGTTATGTCTTTTAAAAATACTTTTAAACTTTTTTTTATTAATAAGATCTTCAGATCTTATCTTTTTTTTTTGGAAAAGATTGCGCACTTGAATAGATCTTATATTTCCTTTTGTAATCCATGGTTTGAATTGATGTTTGAAGTTTTTGATACTTGTTTTTTTAAGGGGGGCGTAGCGATCTAAAATCAATGTTGTTTCAGTAATAAACGTTTGGAAACAAGTGTTAGTATCATTGGATTTTATAACATCGTCCCAGTCAATTTTTGATAAATCAGATTTAAAATTTTCTTTATTAATATTTTCAAAACTCCTGCTATATAAATTGTGTCTGCGTGGTATAAACAATTTTTTGAAATTGGGACAAATACAAAATTGAGGTAAGTGATCAGAAACAGAGGTTGTCAAATTTCCTTAAACAATTTCATTAGCTATTAAACTAGTAAAAATATCAATAATTGTAGCAGAGTGATCAGTAATTCTAGTCTGCAAAGTAATAAAAGGGCGAATATTATAAAAAGAAAATAAGTTTAAAAAATCAGACGTCGCGATGTCATTATTTGATTGCATCAGATCAATATTATAATCACCAAGTAAGAAAATAGATTAATTTTCAGCAGATATTTTTGGAAGTAAGACAGACATGATATTATTAAAGATATTAATATCCATTCCAGCAAAGGTGTCTATAAATGCAACCAACAATAATATTAGACTTTTTAGAAAAAAATAGCTTCAACAAATGTAGATTCTAAACAATTAGGTGTGTAAATCATTAAATCATCTCTTCGTGTGTGAATTAGTTTTTTTGATAAATATAATAATGTACCACCACAAGAGGATTCCATTGGTGTGTGCTCAATGTTGTAATTATCAATGAGAATCAGATGAATTGAGGATGTTCCTTTTTTAAACCTTGTTTCAGTTTTATCAATAATGGAAAAATCAAAATTAATTAATGATAGTATTATGTTTAAATCCTCAAAATGTTTTTGTAACGATGTTTATTTTATTAGCGCTTATTTTATTAAAATTAAGTGAACGTAATTCGCTTATGTTATAATATTTACAAACTAAGTGTATATAATTCGCTTATGTTATAATATTAAAACTAAGTATACATAATTCCCTTATGTTATAATATTAAAATTAAGTGTACATAATTCCCTTATGTTATAATATTAAAATTAAGTGTACATAAATCCCTTATGTTATAATATTAAAATTAAGTGTACATAATTCGCTTATGTTATAATATTAAAATTAAGAGTACATAATTTGCTTATGTTATAATATTAAAATTAAGTGTACATAATTCGCTTATGTTATAATATTAAAATTAAGTGTACATAATTCCCTTATGTTATAATATTAAAATTAAGTGTACATAATTCCCTTATGTTATAATATTAAAATTAAGTGTACATAATTCGCTTATGTTATAATATTAAAATTAAGTGTACATAATTTGCTTATGTTATAATATTAAAACTAAGTATACATAAATCCCTTATGTTATAATATTAAAATTAAGTGTACATAATTCGCTTATGTTATAATATTAAAATTAAGTGTACATAATTCGCTTATGTTATAATATTAAAATTAAGTGTACATAGTTTGCTTATGTTATAATATTAAAATTAAGTGTACATAATTTGCTTATGTTATAATATTAAAATTAAGTGTACATAATTTGCTTATGTTATAATATTTACAAACCATGTCTAATGAAGTAGAAATTTCTTCTACAGAATCTAAAACACGAGATGAAACATAATTATTAATTTGATTAGAGACTTTATTAAATGAAAAGACAGGAAAAGGTTTGTAGACAGAGGTAAATCATCAGTTTTAAGAATTTTATCAGAAGAAAATAGCAATTTAAATTCAATATCTTGTAATCTGTGAATGGAAAGACACTTTTAACACAGTTTACACAATTCCACAAAGAGTGACTTAATTGTAGTAAACTGTACTTAGTATCATTAAGCCTGTTACATTTTGTATGAGTCTAAAATAAACAGATATTGAGCAGCAACTTTGGCTAATTAATTTTTTACACAAATGACAGTTTAATAGTAAAACCGCAATATTAGAGAGAATGTAAGAAACAATAATTAGGAAGTAAATAGCTGTTATTAATAATTGTTAAAAAAAAATGCGTATGAATATATTATTAGGAATAACGGATTACAACATCGAAAAAACTAACAATTATGATGAATAATAATAATAATGGTAAACAATAATGCAAAAGCCAAACAAACAGTAAACTATAACAAAAACAAAAATATTGAAGAAAGTTATAAAATCAAACTAAATATGTAAAAAAACTAATCAAAGTCAAGAGAAATGTAAATTGAAAGTATAATAACAATAATAAAAATAAATATTTGATGTTATATATCGAAATAAGTAATAAATTGTAGTAATATAAAAAAAAATAAAAGTGTAATCTTTAAAATATGATAAAAAATAATAAATACAACAACAAAAATAAAAACTATAAAAATTATCTTTTTATCTATTTTTTTTTTTTTTCCTTTTTTTTTTTTTTGTTAAGTTAAAATAGATATTCGAATTTTCTTTTATTTGTTTTTTTAAATGTTAATTTTGAGTGTTTATTTGTTAAAAGTTGTTTTTTTTTATATTGTTTTTTTTTTTTACTCTTCTTTTCTTTTAATATTTTTGAAATTTGAAACAATTGATAATAAAGTCAGTTTTTGATTTTCTTTTTTCTTTTCTTTTTTTCAACGGGTTCAAATGTCTGTTTTGCATTGTTTGTTTTAATTACTTTTTTTAATGATTTCTTTTATTATTACCGCTGACCTTGTGTTTGTTTTGCGTGGACACCAAAAAAATAAACAAACCAACAAGAAAGCAAGTTAAATAAAATGTTATAATAACTACAATAATAAAATTCACGAGTTAAATACACATACACAGAATGCTGTTCTAACTACACGTACACAGAATGCTGTTTTAACTACACATACACAGAATGCTGTTTTAATCACACATACACAGAATGCTGTTTTAACTACATATACACAGCTGTTTTAAACCTATGCAATGCCAATATTTCTAAGAACCAAAACAATTTTCTTAATCTTGGTCCACACTTTGTACCTTCATGGAAATGTATACCTTATATGAATATTATTTTAAGAACTGAGTGAACTTAAAAACTAGAATATAACAACAAGACTGAAACGCTTAAAGAGATACATAGGCAAAAAAAATTATAAATAGACTCGAACTCTGCCACATCTAAAAAGTTTAACCAAGGGGAAACATTACCAGTCTGCAATAGCCACCGATAGTAAATTTTGCTTGGAAGAAGTAAAATGGGAGAATTTTTAAAACATTTAAAGTAGAAGCTAAATATTTTGATTGAAAAGTGCATGAAGTTCTTGAAATACAGAGGTACTAATGTTTCCCTTTGAATGGTGGAACTAATCTAGATAATGAGCAGTTTGTAAAAAATAAATTTTCTGTTTTTTTTTACATTTTTGCATAAAAAAGAAAGAAGCCTAATTCTGTTTTTATCACAACTTCATATAGAAAAAAAGTTTTATGACAATATTCAACTGTTAAATCGTTAAACGACTTTAATTTTCTCTTAGATTTTCAGCTGAAGTTACTGGTATTTTGCTCGGTTCTCGGTCCAACACAGTCCAAATATTTTCAATTGTATTCAGATCAGGTGATCTAGCCGGCACTGAAGTACCTTGATATTGTTTTGCTCAAACCATTCTCTTACAGATTTTGCTTTATGGCATGGACCATTGTCTTGTTAAAACATACACTCTGGCTTGTTACCAAAAAAATTTACTTGGTAGGCATCGACTAGTTTTCAAAGGTGTTGATGTATATATATATTTTGGTCCATTTAACCGTTGTTATGCAGCCCCAAATACAAACTGCACTCCACCTTGCATTAGTACAATACAGTGACTATTATACTTTTCATTATGATGTCTTCAGACAATCTGCAGTTTATGGTCTATCATTCTTCCATTAACTGTTAGCCTTGATATTTGATTTTATAGTGCCAGGTTTATTTCTTGTGCAATCTGTTTTGCTGAGTATTCAGGATTTTTTCTGACAATTCCAGAATGCTTTTTGTTAGCGATACTACAAGTTTCATTAAATTAGCCAAAGTTCTACTTACACATGAAAGTGACACTTTAAATTTTAAAATATTTCAATATTAGAGTGACCTCCCATATTGAGACCAATATTATTATTATTATTATTATTATTATTATTATTATTATTATTATCTAGAATTAAGCAAAAATGATGAATAATTATAAAATGAACTTTTATAATTTTAACTTTAATATTTTATTAAAAAGTTTAATTTGATGCAACTTTTTCTGCAATAAAATATAAAAGTTCTTCTTAAAATACCAGTTAATATATGTACTTTAAAAAAAGGATGTGCTTAAGCAAATTTTTATTATCTTAACTTCATCAAACTCGGCTTAATTAATTGATAATGAGGAAAAAAAATTTTTTAAAGCCTTCACTGATTGAAAAATAATATAAAAGAAAAAAGTGAATTTAATTCTGCTGTATGCTAAACTTTATAGAACTACTGTATATACATTTTTTTAATGAACTGTTGAAAAACGCACAATGCGTCTTTTTGTGATGACTCCGAAAATTTCTTTTCAACTAAACCTAAAAATGACGAATAAAATAAGTTTTTAGGTAGAAAGTTCCACTGTTTGTCTCTTGCATGTTTAATACAAGGGTGGGAATTTTAGTCCAGATCTAATAGTCAAGGGGGGTGGATTGTATTAAAAGGGTAGAGGAGAATTTTTTTACAGAACCCAAATAAAACAATTTAATTTTAGTGTGGCCTGTGGTCAAATGCACATTTTATAAGAGCTGTTTCATCATAATTTAAGCAGGATTCAATATGCTTATATTAAATCCTATTATAAAAGTAAAAAATAATAATTGGCGAGGTCTTAATAAGTTTGGGATGGATGGAAAAAATTTCTGAAAATTTATAAACGTCCCCTCCTGTGTATTAAGCACCTAAGTGTAGTTCTTTTGTCATAAAAGAGCCTATTTGTGTCAGATATTTTTTTGGGTAAAATGGTTTTAGTTTTCAAGTTTGATTGTTTTTTTTTTATTGTAGCTCTTTAAATTAACTCTTAACTTCCAACAAATTTTGTTGGAAGTTAGGAGTTAATTTAAAGAGCTACAATAATATTTCAATATTTATTTGTATGGATATAGAAAAAAATTAATGTTCTATGAAAAAAAAAAAAAATTTTAATTAATATAACATACATATAAAGTTCTTGTATAAAAATTATACCTAATACAATAAGTAACACATATTTTAAAAAGCGCTAAAACAAGTATCAGAAGATCATAAGATAAAAAAATCGAAAATTAATTTTTATTTTTACCTTTTTAAATAAATTTATTACTAAAATGCCAATAAGTTTGTTTAACTAATTGTAAGTGACAAAAATAACCTTTTTTTTTTGATAAAAATAAAAAAGCAGTATCCTTTGTTTAATTAGATTTTTTTATTTTATTGAAAATCTACAATGACATTTTTAAAACTCTTAGAAATTAAATATTAGAATTTATCAAGTCTGTAGATTGTTTTCTGTAAAAAGTACATATATTATAAAGACTTCAGAATGAGACTAAAATACCAAAAGCAAAATTCTTTTTAAACATCAAGGTTATTTTCCTTGATTTACATTAGGGTGGGGTGAAAATTACTTTTTTTGAAATTTTTTTGTGTTACACCCCAAAGATTGTTATATTCAATAAAATAGATAATAACACTGGATTTTTTATATAAATATTATTGTTTTTGATTTTATTGCAAAAAAAACTGTTTTTTAACATTTTTTAAAAAAGTTCAGTTTTTTTCATGTTTTTTTGAATAAACTAATTATAAACTTATATAAGTTATAATTATAATTAATATATAAATAATAATATAAATATAATTATTAACTTAGTTTTGACTTAGTTTACATGTTTGAATTGTTTTTTTTATTTTATGTTTCATTTTAAATCTAAAAGAAAATTGATTACTTTCAAACAAACCATAAAAGTTTGACATTTAAATAAGCCTCTAATTATTTTTATTTTTTTGCGAATTATTTTATTTTTTCTGATTTACTCTAACTATTTAGTCTAATTTGAAATAATAAAAATATTGCTGGTGTCTCATGAGGTCTCGTACACTTAAGTATAGAACAAGTCTAATTCACCCATTATACCTGTTATATTTTAAAAGTTTAAATTAATTTTTTAAACTTTTAAAATATAACAGTTGTAAAGTTTTTGTTATATTTATCTGACAGTGTGAATAAGTTACTTTTTGCAATATCTTTAAAATCTAGTTAAAAATTAATATTTCTAAAGTGAAATTTAATTTGTTGCTTTTGTTAAGATCTTATTTTAAAACTGTAACAAACTTTTAAAACTATTTTAAAACTGTAACAAACTTTTAAAACTATTTTAAAACTGTAACAAACTTTTAAAACTATTTTAAAACTGTAACAAACTTTTAAAACTATTTTAAAACTGTAACAAACTTTTAAAGCTATTTTAAAACTGTAACAAACTTTTAAAACTATTTTAAAACTGTAACAAACTTTTAAAACTATTTTAAAACTGTAACAAACTTTTAAAGCTATTTTAAAACTGTAACAAACTTTTAAAACTATTTTAAAACTGTAACAAACTTTTAAAACTATTTTAAAACTGTAACAAACTTTTAAAACTATTTTAAAACTGTAACAAACTTTTAAAACTATTTTAAAACTGTAACAAACTTTTAAAACTATTTTAAAACTGTAACAAACTTTTAAAACTATTTTAAAACTGTAACAAACTTTTAAAACTATTTTAAAACTGTAACAAACTTTTAAAACTATTTTAAAACTGTAACAAACTTTTAAAACTATTTTAAAACTGTAACAAACTTTTAAAACTATTTTAAAACTGTAACAAACTTTTAAAACTATTTTAAAACTGTAACAAACTTTTAAAACTATTTTAAAACTGTAACAAACTTTTAAAACTATTTTAAAACTGTAACAAACTTTTAAAACTATTAAAATGTTAATTGTGAATTTTTAAAATGTTTTATTTAGAATGCTTATCACACTTCAAAAATTGGCTAAGGTATGAATATTTTTTTGACTGCTGTTATGACTTTAACAATGAATATTACACTTGTTCGCAATTTTCACTAAATTTATAATTATTTCTAAATTAAATTAAATATTTGTCTTTAACTGTTTATCATAATGGTTGTACAATAACAAATCATTCAGTTGCAAAAGCTTACTGACCTCTGATCAACCTATTTAGAGAATTAATTTGTTCACCACATTTTGCGTTTCATAACTTGTTTCATGTACAGTATGAGATATTTCTAAATTAAATATAATTTATTATCAATTTAAATAACTACTTATCAATTGATTAATTGGTAAGTTAGTAGAACCTTTGATTGTCCCTTCTACAGTAGAAGGGACAATCAAAGGTTCTACTAAAATTTTAGCTTCTGGCTCCAAAAAGATCCTAATATAAAAAAGTTTTATTTTTAGCAAGTATTGGCTTGTCCCCTCAGAATTGCAATCTTTATTTAAAGGTTTCAAGTCACATAGCTTTAAAAATATTTGATCTTTTTACTTAAAAATTTGTACCTGAGTATTTTCAGGGGTGAGGAATCCAATAAAACAATTAGAAATATAAAAAATTATTAATTACCTGTATTTATCAATTTAAATAAATTTTTCTATACCTGTTTTTAATGCCCAAGAAATTCATGTGGCTTTGATGATATCAAAAAAAAAAATTGTACACATCATATTATCTATATCACAATATCGAATATACACATCATAATATCTATATTCATTGATGTTTCAGAAAACATAAGGATTTTGATCTGCAAGTATATGGATTACTATATATGAAGAATGGGGCGCGGACCCCACTTTTTTGTAGCAGAATATTGCTATTGATTTTTCTCTACCTTCCAGACTAGCTAGAAACTTTTGGAATTTCTGAAGCGCTTATAAATGTGTATATTAAAATTATTTTCAGGGCCCAAGACACCAAGAGGCAGGGGGGGGGGGTCTGGATCATGTGCTCCACTTTTTTTAAGCGTAATCTTGCAATAGATTTTTCACTACTTCCCAGACAAACTGGAGCTCTGAAAATTTCAGCATTTGTGTAGTCTTGATGAACATGTGTTAGAATTGTTTCTAGGGCAGACTAACAGAGGGTTCATGGGGCCGTGGCACCAGGGCAATGCCCCGTTTTTTGTTTTTTTTTATGTTTATTTTTTTCTCTAACTTATTACTCAGGTGCCAGAGGACTTGCACCATATTTTTTTTAATGTAAATTTATTTTCTCTGAAACAAATTTTTTTCCAACCTTAACAAAGTAAAGGTAACTTTTAAAATATTGGCTTCCAAAACTTTTTTGGTTTATAGGGGAGAGTGTGTATGAAAGAGCCAGTTTTAAAATGGCGTGAAAAAAACTCAATTGTAATAACTTTTTTTTTTTAATTCAATAATTACATTATTGGGTAACATTTTAAAACTAAAATAATTTGGATAACAATGCTAATAATCTATCATACACCTGTTTTAAAAAAGGAAAGAAAACAGCTTTTTCATAACATTGTGTCAATGAAAGAGCCACCTCTGTGCCATGAATAAGCCGTAACTTTTTTCGAACGACTATCAGCCGTAACTTTTTTTTGAACACTATCAAGTCTTTTAAAAATATTAAACTGTTAAATAGGCTTCTAAAAATCAGATTGTACTTAAAGTTTTATAACTCTATGATAATCAATGATAAAACAGCTTTAATAATAGTTTTACAAATTATTCAAAATCAAAAAATTAATTGAGAATGAGAATTATGAAAAAACATAATAATAAGAATACATAATAATATAATAAATACATAATAAAATATAATAAAATGAATCAAACAATACAAAAACAGTTTTAAAAAATTATTTAAATTTAAAAAAAAAAAATATGACTTTTTCAGAACTTCGACTTTTAAAAGTTTTATTAAATATTATTTTAAATTCAAACGGAACTATTTTACAACTGAAGTTGTAAAACGGAACTGTTTTACAACTTCAAGAAAAGTCATTAACACAACTAATTTCTATAGAATAGGCTCAATAAAGCATTACGAAAAATATATGAAGTCGTTAAAGCGCTAAACGATTATTTAGTATAAAAAAAGTCGGCTTATTCATAGCTTAAACAGTCGGCTCTTTCGAAAAATAGTTTGGTTAAATACATAACCTTAAATTAAACTATTTTGACAAAAGCTTTAATCTAATACTTTTTGTGTAAATGAAGGGCAAATGTATATATAATAATGCAGCATGTTTCTTTTATAAAATAAAACATTACACTTAATCTTAAAAATAAATAAATAAACCACCAATAAATTACTTTTCATTTTCAAAATCTATAGTGCTCCCTTACGACGCTATTTATTTTAGTAGAACTGTACATTTTTTGTGGGTTACAGGTATTCAGTGTTGCCACACAAAGAGTTAAATACAATAAGGATCGGATGCCAGTAAGTTAGAAATAATTGTATTGGCCTTCAAAACCTGGCTCTTTCATACACACTCTCCCCTACTTGTTCTGTTTTACTTTATTATTTACAAAATATAATACAAAAAAGTGAAGTGTCAGTTGTTGTTACAGGTGCATCAATGATAAAAATTGTGTTGTTAATTAAAACCCAATACTCATTACTTGTTTGTTCAAAGTTAACAGTATCTATAGATTCTGGGTTAAATTGATGATAGCTCCTAGTTCCAGGAATTGTTCTTCTTTTTAAATCTTTTCATGATGATGGCAGGTTGTTAATGGCATTGGTAAAATGCAGGAATAAAGTGAGGAAATAGGGTCAGGGGGTTGAAGGCTTCAGTACATACATCAGCTGAATGGAGAACATGCGAAGGAGTGCTTATACATTAACTGAGGGTTTTGGTTGGAGCATTGATATAATTAGGGTTAGGATTATATATTTTACTTATTGAAAATTTTTGCATTTCAACCATTATACCATGTCCAAAAACATTTATTCATCTAGGTTTTTTACTGTGCACATGAATGCTTTGGAATTCTCTTCCATGTTTTACAGATTTAGTTCATAGTTTACAGTTTTTTAAGTCTTCTCTTTTCTTGGTGTTGAACAATATTTTTTGCTTTCAGGTAACTAACTTAAGCTTAATGTAACTTAAATAGGGGTTGCTTGCCTCGATGGCAGTAAATTAGTTTAAACTTTAGTAAACCAAAAAGGTATGAATCTATAAATTGTTAGAAATTACTCAATGACCTTGATATTTGGAAAGGAGCAAATTTGATATCAATATAAAAAAATCTCATGGAAAAACTGTTAAAAATCGCATGATGACTCAAATCATCATAATGATTTTTTTAGGCAAAAGTCATGTGTAATAAATTTAATAAAAATCATAGGCATTGCATCAGAGGTACTGAACAGTTGTGTTTAAGCATTCATAATATATTTAGATTTTCCCAAAAGTTTCAAAAAAGTCTGTCATAAAGCGTTGAATCCTGAAATTAGAGGCCTTTGGTACTAAAGGTAAGTACGGAGGTGGCTAAAAGCATTTTCCATCAAAAAGAAATGTCTCTGTGCCAAGAGTCTGTTTCTGATCCATTACTATTTATGCTGTTTATAAATGACATGATAGATGTTGTCAGGTGTTCACTCAAGTTTTTTGCTGATGACTGCAAACTAATAATTACCTTAAAAACAGGTTGACATTAAACAACTGCTGACAGATTTTCATGGTTTAGTTAATTGGGCAAATAGATAAAAAATGTAGTTTAATGGAAACAAGTGCAAAGAATTGACAATCAAAACAATCCACCAGCACGTTTAGCATACCAACACAGGATAAAAGTTGCGCATACTTATTGTTAACTAAAGACCTTGAAATTTTGATAACAGATGCTAATAAATGGTCAACCCAATCAAATGGTTAACCCAATCAATAGAAGCAGTAATCAAACCTAAAGCACCAATTTTGTCACCATTATCAAGAACATTTAGGTATCGGAATTCTGCAATGCTTAAAACACCTTAAACCATACTTGTGAGGCCACAACTTTAGTATGGAAAGCTTGCGTGGGGTTTTATTAACAAAATTGTTAAAAAGGTAGTTAACCGAATACAAAAAGAGTCACCTAGTTATGCTATTTGTTAACGAGCTTAAAATATCCAGATTGAATAATCCTACTCAATATCCAATCAGTCAAAGATCTACATACAAGGATAGATGTATTTTAATACTTTAAAGAAACCACAAGTTTGTCTTTAAGTGGTTGACATTGGAATAGAACATACTTCCGGATAAAAACTATAAACATCTTATTCATTTCTAAAAACGGTTACAGTACTTATTTGAAACAAGAACTTTACATACAGTTTAGCTTTTATAGTTCACCACATTCATATCATATTTATAAATTTTTTTACATTTTCTTGTTATATAGATATATAAAAAAAAGTTTTTAAAACATGAATACACAAGAAGCTAAATTTGGGGCAAATATAAAAAAAATATGTTTAAAAAAAAGTCTAAAAATATTGACATTTACCTTGTGCTTAAGCGGCAAAATATCCCTAAAAATGCCCCAAATTGTTCCTTAATTATTTGACTTTGAGCGCAAGGTAAATCTTAAAATTAAATTTTTTTTTTAAATGTGATCATAATGATCCAAAACTTTTTCATAGATTGTTGTGTATCCTGGTTTTTTTCATAATTGTTGTTTAAAATAAAAATAAAATATTTTTTTGCATATTTGCGCAAAATTATTTTTTTTCAAAATCTTCTTTTAATTTAAACAACAATTATAAAAAAAACATATATATATATATATATATATATATATATATATACATATATATATATATATATATATATATATATATATATATATATATATATATATATATATATATATATATATATATATATATATATATATATATATATATATATATATATATATATATATATAGATAGATATAGATAGATATAGATAGATATATTAGGGTACTTGCTTTTGAGGAAATTTTTGAATTTCAATAAACTACCCCTTGAAATGTGGGACATTGGTGTTAAAACTAACTTTGGAAAAAAATTAGCTTGATCAGACCACTCTTGTGCCTCCCCAGGGCCCATTTAATTAAATAATAGGGTTAAAAAAACGCCGAAAACGCCTATGTTCAATAGGCTAGGGGCAGGTGATAATATAAAAAATTTTAACTGATTTTTTTATATAATATTATTTTATATAATATAAAATTTTATATTTTTAAATAAAAAAGGTAGTTAAGGCAGAATAAGAATACTTTTGCTGTTTTATTGTGTTAAATAGTGTTTAAAATCGCAAAAAAATATTTTGCCGCTAATTATAAGTATAATTAAATATTACAATTAAAAAAATTTTATAAATGACAATTTATCTTTAATTAAATAATAACTATTTAAAATAATTTTAAAGTTTGTTGTATAAATTATTTTCATTTTTCAATCATTTTTGCCATTGTAGAAAGTGAGTCAATCAACCTCTTTTTAGACAAACTTGAAGACTTTTTTCCTGGCCTTTTTGTAACAAATCTAGCTTTATCAACAGTTAGCAGTCTGTTCTTCTTTATTGTATCTGTGCACAAACTGTTGCATCATTCATACTGCTCTTTCAGCAGGATCATTTATGACAACTAGAGATTTAGCAAAATCTTTGAAGATTCTAAAACTTGATTGTGTGCACCAATACTGAGGTGGGAGGGTAAGCCAGTTTCTAATCCTTTGTTTATCCAAACAAATTCTATCAAAAATCAAGTAGAAGAATTGATCAACTATTAATGATAAACTTGGGGATCATAAATTCTCTTTTCAATCCTAATCTTGTTTTCCACTTCAATGAGCAATTTGTTGTTCTTTTTAAAATAATCAGAGTTTGGCATGTCATATTGAAGCATAGCAGAAGCAATCTTACTTTTTTCTTCATTAGAAACATTTTTATCCAATAAAGAAAGAGGTACAATTGTAGAATCAAGATACCAGGAATGTTTGTAAAATGATTTCAATACTGCTTCATTCGCCTCTGGTTTGGCACAAACATCTTTGTATAGATGTATTTTATGTATTGATAAAATATCAAGATATGGTGCTTTGTTAGCTTTGTCAGATTGCAAATACCATTTTGCATAAAAACGTGCTATGAATTCCGCCATGATAGTTATTTCTTCTAAAAGTAGTTTATCTTAATGCGGTAGTGGTGTAGTGGTAGAGCGCTCGCTTCATTAGCGAGAGGTTCCGAGTTCGATCCCCACCACGTCCCTGGTAGTACCGCGCTCAACTTGTTTCTCCGCGCAGCGGCCTTGTTCGTCAAGGTTCGTGTTTCAGAGTTATAGAGTTGAAAGAGGGTTATAACCACAATTTAATAGCCTCCTCGTCTGTAGTGGCCTTCTGGGCCTTGGGGAGGTGAATTAACCACAAAAAAAAAAAATCTTCTTGAACAAATTTAATCTGACTAAAAAGCAATTGCAATTTTAGATAATATATGGCTTTTCCAAGGAACCTTGCATGGTGGACAGCTCCTGGTTTCCTAATTTTTACATCTTCAAAAGACAAATAAGCAATAACCAGCTCAGCTAGTTCTTTTCCTCTAAATATATTTTTACTTTTAATATACTTTTTGCAAAAATTAAATGACTCAACTGCAGCACATGCTATAACAGTTCCTTTTGTTTTATCCCAATGAAATCGTGTAACATCATTCCTATCATAATGAAAATCAGGACTTTCACATATGTCTTTCAGTTTTTTAAATAAAACATTCTCTGGTCCAGATGTCTTTCTTTGTGTCACAACATTACAAAAGTGAACAATCATTAGCTCTGATATGTGGTGTCTACAAGCAAGAAATTATGCATAGATATCTAGATTGTTTGCTATTCTAAACAGGGAACCTTTTTTAGTTCCATTATTACTGGAAGTTGTATCAAAGCATAACCCTCCTTTCGGTTTCATATTCTTTAAGGAGATTCATCACGCCTTTATGCTGATCATATTTGAATTGAATATTTGAAGGCTTTTAAACCAGTTTTAATGTCATTTCTGGCTTGTTTACTTATTATTAAGTTTACCTTTTTCATATGTGATGAGGCTGCTGAAATGCTGCAATGAAGTTTACTTACATCCACACAAGATTTATGAACAACAGAAGTGACAACTTTCTGGAGAACTGCAGGAGATATATCATTATTTGATTCTGCAAGAGCAACACTACCACTGTAAATATCTTTAGGAATTGTGCACGTAATTGGTTTTTCTTTTTCTTTTCTCCTTGTCCAATCTCCAGGTTCAAAGTCTATATCATTCAATATTTCTGTATCGCTTTTATCTAAAATTGGTTCCTGATTTAAATTTTCTGTAATTTTTCTAGAGTGTTGTGCTTCCTTTTGCATTTTTTCTTTCTAATACTCTCTCTAGACATTTAACTATATTTCTTATCCTCGTTTTCGAGAATAAATTCAAGAAAACTGCAAATTCATAAATTTCGGCAACAATATTACGAATAAAATTCGATAGGGTAATAAGTATTTTTTTTAATTATTATAATCTAAACGAGTAAAATTGATATGGTTTCACAAATATAATAGAGAAAAGAAAATAGCTGATCAAAAACAAAATTAAAGTTTAAAACAAAGTATTTCATCATTCTTATAATTCGCGGCAAAATAATTCATTTTTTTTGCGATTTTTAACACTATTTAACACAATAAAACAGCAAAAGTATTCTTATTCTGCCTTAACTACCCTTTTTATTTAAAAATATAAACCAATACCTGTATTATAAAAAAAAAATCAGTTAAAAATTTTTATATTATCACCTCCCCTAGCCTATCGAACATTGTCGTTTTTGGCGGGGTTTTTTTGACCATTTTTTTTAATTAAATGGGCTCTGGGGAGGCACAAGAGTGGTCCGATCAGGCTAATTTTTTTCCAAAGTTAGTTTTAACACCAATGTCCCACATTTCAAGGGGTAGTTTATTGAAATTCAAAAATTTCCTTAAAAGCATGTACCCTAATATATATGTATATATATATATATATATATATATATATATATATATATATATATATATATATATATATATATATATATATATATATATATATATATAAATATCTGTGTGTGACAAGAAAATAAAAAAAAAAAGAATGAAGTTTTATATAAAAGCACATCCCCATCAGTTTATCCTCGTCGACTTTATTTACGTCGCGTCATGTGTAAATAATTATAAATATCATTTTTTTCGTTGTTGTTGTTGTTTTTTTGTTTTTTTTTAACATTTTATCTGGTTTGTTGGGTCAGGTAAATTGAATAAGTTGCTCATTCGTTGTCATGGCATTTTCAGTTACTAAAGCCAGGAGGAATGCTTTTGTTCCGAGATTACGGACGCTACGACATGGCTCAGCTTCGATTTAAACCAGGCAAATGCTTAGGAGATAACTTTTATCTAAGAGGCGACGGAACAAGGGTGTACTTTTTCACACAAGGTATGTTTTTTTTCTAAAATAAGTTTATAATAATAATTTTTAAATTAATAATCATGTTAATTAAATTTGTTTTAATTTTAATTATTTTTAAAATTTTAGCTGAAATTGACACCATGCTAATAAGTTGTGGGCTTGTTAAAGAGCAAAATATTGTTGACCGTCGTTTGCAAGTAAATAGAGGCAGGCAACTCAAGATGTATCGAGTTTGGATACAATGCAAGTACAGAAAACCTAATTATAAAACTTGAAATATAAAACAACATTAAATCGCTAATTAAGTTTTTTAATTCAATAAAATATAGAGTACGCGATCCTTTTTCCTAAGAAACACGCGATCCTTTTTCCAAAGAAAAGCTCGAATTTTTTTGTTCTTTGTTAAGTGTTGAAAAAAAAATAGTTCTGGGCTAATCAAAGCTTTGCAACTTATTTACAAAGCTCAAAGTTTTCTTAAAATTTTAAGCTTTGTAACTAAGTTCTAATCTTCAAACTTTTGTTTATACTTATGGCATAGGAGGATATTTTGCCAAAATTGCGCTGATTAGAGCCCGAGACCTAAAATGCAGACATCGCCCGCCTAAATTTGAAGGAAATAAGGGGGAAAAGCAAAGTGTAAATTTTACGAGTATAAATTTCTAAACAATGTATTTTGATGAAGTTTTTGATCCTTGAATAAAATTCCATTTTGTGTAAGAAAATAGAACTTATTGTAATTTATTTTTGTTTACTGCTTTACTCATAAAATAAAATATTTAAACATTTTGGTGAAACCAATTTTATTCATTTTAAATAAACCATAATCAAGTAAAAAAATTAACTTCATTTATTTTAGTGAATTAAAAAGTATTATTTTAAAAAAGATATTTTTTAGTTATTATATTAATATAATAGTCGCTCATACTTATTGCTAACTCAGAGACCTCAGGGTTTTAACAAAAAGCGTTTATAAATGATTAATCCAATCAAAACATTCAGTCAATATAACTTTCAAGTATCCGGGATTCTTCAGTATTTAAAACACCTTATAGCATACTTGATCGGCTGTAGAATTTTTCAAATGAACTATTGTTAAGCTGTCTTAGTAAACTTTTTCTTTTGTCTTTCATGATGCTTCAGTTTTGCTAAAGCATTATTTCCCTTTTTCAGTAAGGGTTACGTCTTCTCCAGACATTGCACTATTTTGAAAAAACCATTAGAATTATACTTTGTCCAAATTATTACTTCCTTGCCCACTTGTTTTTATCAGAAAGTTTACAATCGAAAAAATAGAATTTGACGTACTACAGGTGTATGCACCATCAATATTAAACTACTGCCTACGAGGGCACAATCGGCATTAATTAAGCAAGTACCATTGAGAACCAATGAGAAGAGAGGAAGCATTTCTTCACTCACCGCTAATGAGACCCATCTTATTTACATTTGACCATGGTAGGAAGTTGTACTTTTGACCGCTCCATATTTCGCTTTGTTTTTGGCTAACTTTGGAAAGCTAGTTTCATAAAAGTTAACATAACATTTGTTAGGTGGTTGTGCGTTCTTGCATAAAAAATTTGGAGTTTTGGAGATTTTTAGAAGATAAATTATAAAAAATATTTGTGTTGCAGTTAAAGTTTATTGATAAAAAAAAATGAATCATAAATATGAATGAATAATTATAAAATTATAAATAAAATTATAATATTTATTAACATATTTTATTTTTATTAACATATCTATCATACTATTTATATATTCTAAATATATTTATAAAAGCCTATTAACAAAATTTTGTAATAAACTTAGTTGAACATCTGTACTAACTTAATAATTAAGTTGTTTGTATAGTTTTACTTGATTTATGTGCAGCTGTAAGTTTATTTTGATTAGTGTGCAGCTATAAGGATGCAAGAGCAGAAAAATAATAGTAATAGTTGTAATACTAACGATTTGTTGTTGAACGATTATCATGTAATGGCTATTGTCGAACAGTTGAACGATTATCGCGTAATGGCTATTGTCGTGTAATGATTATTGTTGCAAAGAATAAATTTTATACTTTAACAGCCGTTAATAAACGTTAATTTAGTCTAGCTTTGAGAGGATTGAAGGTCTTTGCAGATACATTTTTTCTGGTAATTCATTCCACTGAAGTATAAGCCTGTTCGTAAGAAAGATAATGTATCAGAGTTGTTTTTGCTTTCAAATTGGAAAAGTGCCTTATGAAACTTCTTGTACCACAGTTTAAGTATCTTATCAGTCCCAGTTTTTATTTTGTAAAATTTATAATTATCTTATACGTCTTGTTTCAAGTGTTGTGTGTTTCAACTGTTTTGTATTTCAAGTGTTGTCTGTTTTAAGTGTTGTGTGAAACTTCACCAATCTCTCAGATAATTTAAGTGTTCAGGTGCTAATTTTGTTTCTTTTTAAACTTTTTCCGAGCGATTGATTTTTTTTTTATTCCTCGGACTTCATACTGGAGCTACATATTCTAGGTTTAATCAGCAACTTGTATAACTCTATACCATTTCAGTTTTACAATATGTGAATCTTTTTTTGATTATGCATAAGATTCTTTGTGCTTTACACATAACTAACTGAACCTGCTGATTCCACTATTATGATTACACCTATAGTATATTACACCTGATGATTCCATACTGTTAAACCTAAGTCTTGATCTTTTATTTTTAAAATAAAAATTGTCATGTTCCATAGTGAAGTGTTAGTTGTTGCTTTTCCTTCCAGTGTGCATAAAATTGCATTTACTTTGGTTGAAATCCATTAACCAATCCAGTTAACAAATCGTTGTCGTTATGTAAATAAGTTTAATAATTTCCTTCTTTTATGGCAGATATGATTTTAGTATCATCTAATCATTTTTATTAATTTAGTTTTAAAATACCTTTTCAAAAATTTAATAAATTTTTGAAAAATGGATATATTTGATGCAATGACTTTAACTCAATCAAAAATAAGTTCAACTCTTTAACAAAAAATTATAAGGATCAAGACATTGGATCATTAAAAAATCAACTTTGATATATATATATTTTTTTTTTATGAATTATTTAGGTGCTCCAAGAAGTCCTAACAATCTTATCACAGCGCACCGCGAAATGGCAATAGGCCCATGGTTTGGAGCCGGCTCTGGCTGGTTCCGAACCATGGACTTATTTTGTTTGGGCTTTCAGCTCTGAAACTCAAGCTCTAACCACTCTACCACGGCTGCACAATATGCATGCAAATATGCTTAAAGGGAAAAAAAAAATATTGAAACTTTATGGGTGAGGAATAAATGTGTTGGTAAACAATTTCTACGAGATTTTTGTTAAAGATATAGTAATAAGTCTGTAAATCACAGCCACCAGCATTTTTTGGTCTTTGAGATAGCTAACTTTCAGACATGGAGCAAACTCCAAACATTTATATGTTTATACTTATGTCAAATAAGGATGCTTTGCAAAAACTTGCGATGATTGGAGCTTGGGGAAAAAAAAGCCCAAAAATTTTGTCCCCCCTGCCTCAAACATGAGAGCAAGAAGTTGATGAAATATTTTTTGTACTATTTTCAACTAGACTTATATTCATCAATAAATTTTAAATTTCATATTAAAATATTTTAGTGTTCTAAAATTATGACCATATAAAGTTTAAACCCTCAATTTGAGGGGGTTGAAAATTTTATATGGTCATAATTTTTGAACACTAAGATATAATACTATGAAACTTAAATTAGGGTTAAATGTCGAAAAAAGTAAATATATTCTTTTTACAAAATTATCAAAATCTGAAACCCTCCCCTTAAAACTACCTGATTTACTATATGATAAAACAAAACTTAAACGAGAATACTCAATCAAGTTTTTAGGCGTAATTCTTAATGAACATATTAGCTGGAGTAATCATATCAAAGTAATAGAAAATAAAATATCTAAAATTATTGGTATTATGTATAAAACAAAACATCTCCTAAACACAAATTGTTTAAAAAATATTTATTTTGCATTTATTCATAGCTACATCAGCTACTGCAACGTTATCTGGGCAAGTACTTATCCTTCAAAGTTAAATACAATCTACAAAATACAAAAACGAGCAAGTCGCTTGATATTAAATGCAAATAAATACGCTAGTGCCAGATCACTACTAAGAGAAATTGGAGTGCCTAATGTCTATGAAATAAATATTCTTAATATACTTATTTTTATGTTTAAGTTTAAAAACGGTATGCCACCAAGCTTTTTCCAAACTTATTTTTTTTCTTTAAACCACAAATACGAAACTAAATACTCAATAAATAATTTTTTTATACCAAAAACATTATTAAAACAAGCTGATTTTTCGATATCTAGCCGAGGGCGCGGTTATGGAACTTGGTTTTAACAAGTAATATAAAAACTTCAACTCGACATTTTAAACGTGCAGCAAAACAATACTTATTTGATTTTGATACAAAGCAATTATATAAAAGTTTTATTAAAAATTTTATTAAAAATTTTGATAATCTTAATTATTTAATATCTAATAAATTGACGCAACATGTTAATTATATTGTATGGTACTTAAAACATGTTTTATATTATTCTATATTATAATAATAACGCAATTTGTAAACGCAATATTTATTATATGTTACGAAATTTGTAGATGGAATATAAAACAGAATTATTTGGTTTTGTATTTATATATGAACGGACATATATTTGTATGTATGTATGTGTGTGTGTGTGTGTGTGTGTGTGTGTGTGTGTGTGTGTGTGTGTGTGTGTGTGTGTGCGTGTATAATAAAATTAAAAGTAGAATAAAATAGAGAATTAAAAAAAAAAATTATTATTATAAAAAATAATTACATTTTTTTTCTTCTTCTTTTTTTTCTATAAATAGTAAATTGATTGTTAAATCAGTATTCTCTTTGGTTTCTATTTTCCTTTTTCATTTTTATCGGCTGAATTTTTTAGTTATATTAACGGTTTTGAAGTCAATTTCAAAAGACATACGCGAATTTGTTAGATCCTACCCTGAATGTTAACGTGTAAATCCTAACAACAAACCATCACCTGCGACGCTCCATCCAATCCCAGTTCATGACATTTTTCACCGTTGCGGAATAGATCTAATTGGTCCGTTGAAAGAAACTAAGAACGGAAAGAAGTATATTGTAGTAGCAACAGAATATCTGACTAGATGGGCTGAAGTTGATTCCATTGCGGATGAGAATGCGGATTATATTCATTATATTTCAATCTTCATCTAGTATTCAGGTTTGGGGCTTGCTACATTCTTCTTCACGACCAAGGACGCGAGTTTTGTAACAAGCTCGTGGAAGATCTTATATTGAAATTAGACATAGAATCCGCAAAAACGTCAGCATATCACCCCCAGACTAATGGGCTGACAGAAAGGTGATAAATGGTTATACTCTTTTTTTATTTTTGCATAGTTTTTATAATAACTTTTAAATTTGTTTTTTGTGTAAAAAAAGGGCATTATTTATTAGTTTTAAATACAACAGTTACTAACTATAACTTATTTATTTTGCACAATAGGTTCAACCAAACATTGATTACACATATAATGAAGCTTGTTAACAACGAAGCAAACGACTGGGATCAACTTCTGGACCCGGTGGCTTTTGCATATCGAATAAATAAACAAGTTTCTACAAAATACTCTCCCTTTGAGATTACGTATGGAGTTAAAGCTCAGATTCCAATCAATTTGGAAAACCGGACAAGAGAGATTTTTCTGTGGGATACTAAAATTGACGAAGCCAAACAAGGGTTACGAATGGCTGAGTTCTCTGAAGAAATTGGCGCGAAAAGAAACGCAGCTAAATAGAACATCACAATGGCACAAAATATGCTGAAGAAACGTTACGATATTAAAATTTTAGCTCAATCATTTGCAGTTGGCGACAAAGTTTTGATATTCAATAGACACAAAGACACATGAATGGGCGATAAGTTAGCTCAAAGATTCCACGGCCCTTACACAATAATAGATGTTTTAGACAAAGGAGTTTATTGATTTCAAGATAAAAAAAGAATATTGAAACAAGTTAACGCTATCAACCTAAAAAGATGGAATGAACCACAGGAATACGCCATGTCAATTAAATCTGCAACCTCCGATCAGAATATTGATGAAGTCATAGCAACAGAAGCATTGAAAAATGCAGTCGAAAAAATCGATTATCAAAAAAAGGTTTCAAAATCAGAACCCTGGATTTTAAAGTACAATCTAACAATTGGAGATAAACAGATCCTGACTTCAGACGCATGGTTGAACGACAGAATTATAGATGCGGTCAACAAAATGGTACACACCTTGGTAACATATTGGAAACAAAAACAATCAATCTTCTAGTTTAGACAAGATCTGGGTTCGAAGCGATCACCTGTGAGTCGATCATCACTCTTCACAACGTCAACCATTAAGTGACAACTGCATTACTCTATGTTAGACTTGTTAATTCCGAAGGTCTTCTTCCAGTAACAGTAGTACCATGCGCACTACAACCGAATGCATCGGACTGCAGTGTTTATGCAGCTGCCTTTGCATTTCAGTTGGCAATTTATGGAAAAGATGGTATGACGCAAACATTTGAAAACAAAATGATGCGCTCTCATCTCATTTGCTGTTTGGAAACATCAATCATCACACCTTTTCCGAAAACCGTCTCACGTAAACATGAACGCAAAAAGGCGATGCAAATTATCAACATTTAGAATATGTTATTTAGTATTTTTAAATTGTATTTTAACTGCTAAATTACGTTTTTATTTTATTTTGATCGTTTTTTTTTTAAAATAAAATACTGGGGGTCATGTGAAAATTCTGCATCAATATCTGCCATGTATATTAACGTTCCTTGAAATCGGTCATATTAAGATATGTTAGTGTGGAAAAATAAGTTTAATTTATGTATAGTAATATTTGTTTATTATATTAATTTATATAAATCTTTTTTCGTCAGTTTTAAAAAAACGAAAACCTTTTTAAATAATAGATTGTCTTAGAATTATTTATTATATATAACTAAATTTATTTTATTATCTGTATTTCTTCAGCAAGAGTGCTAAATGAATGATATCAGAGCTTTATGTATTTGTTTGACAAGATAAAGTAAAAAACAACTACATTTTTACAAAAAAATTTGAAATTATTAAAAAAAAAAGAAAAAAGTAGAGTATAAATAATTGATTTTTATACACTAATGTAAAACATTAGGCATTAATTTTAAAAATAGTGAGTCAACTTACCACTTGAGTATGAGTAACTGATCCCGCTTCGGGGTAAGTTGTCTCAATTTTTTTAAAAGTTCCGGCTGGTGCTTATTAAATTTTTTTTATAATGAATGCAGTTTGAATGTTACTCCAACTCAATGCTTCAAAGTTACACTTTGATATTTACAAAAAAACGTGCCATGTAGACTACAGAACTCGAAAATTCCTGATTTGTGGTCCGATTAATATATCAGCCTGACCTTAGCCTCTGACAACTTTAGAAAAAGATCTTGGAGGTATTGAAATGCTGCTGATTCCTTGTCAAAAGCAGCGACAAATTGATTAATGAGGCCAACCTTTTTGCGTAGCGGTGGCATAAGCACTTTATAAGGTTCTATCAGCGGCTCCCACTTTACATTGCTCTTCCCATCAGAAAACTCGGTGCGTTGTGGCCAGTTTTTTGTCACGGCTTAGTGTCATGGCTGTCCCAGAAACAGTGGAAACGCGGAAATTTTGTGAAATCTCTTTGAAGACCCGCGAGGAATGATACTATTTTTAAGTCACCGATGACCTCCCATCCGTAGTCGTCATACTTAAATGCATACTCAGCAACATTTTGAACAGGTGTAGTCCTATTTGAGATGCAGAGTGAGTCATCAGGAGAGATGGGTAGTTGTTTCCATTGTGAAGCAACACGGCTTTGAGGCACCGGGATAAACTGTCTATGAATTGGCGCCATTCAATTCGATTACATGCAATACTTATAGCCTGGAATAGACCGACGACATCGTTGCAGAAGCACAGCCCATAACGCTGAGGAAATTGGAGAACCTTTGATGCGGCTTCCTCTGATCTGTGACTTGCACGCTATTATCAACCAAGTTCGACTCTTTGAGCCTGGATATCAAAAGCTCAGCATTTTATTTTGTAAGCCCTAGGTCTTAAATTAAATCGTTCACGTCTTTCTGGTTAGGGAAGTACGGCTTTCTATCCCCAACTTCATCTGCAGAATCGTAGTCCATATCTCCAGTATCTGCCAACTAGCAGATTGGGACTGTGTGGTACTGAGATGATGGAAGAAGATATGTCCGGATAAACGATATGAGGGGCATTTTTGCCGGTGCGATGATTTTTTAGCTTCGCCATGCAAAAGTAGCAGTTGCTTGAGTGCTCCGTCAGCTCTCGCCGAACTTGCGGGATAGAAAATAAATCAGCTAAGTGCAAACAACCTCTTGATGCTATATCAAAGAAATAACTTCTCTTCAACTACGAATTGTTATCTTTTCAGTCTGCAATAACATGAACATAAAAATGCCCTTCATATCGTTTATCTGGACATATCTTCTTCCATCGCCTTAGTACCACACAACCCCAATCTGCCAGTTGGCAGATACTGGAGATATGGACTACGATTCCGCAGATGAAGTTGGGGGATAGAAAGCTGTATTTCCCTAACCAGAAAGACGTGAACGATTAAATTGGAATCTTTGTTCGAGACACCTGTGCTTTTATACTTGTACAGCTACTTTTCGAACGTTCAAGAATGTTCTAGAAAGTTCTGAGAGTTTCTCGAAAGCTCTGGAAGTTTCTTGTACGTTTCAGAGTGTTTAGAAGAATTGTTGAAACATCTGGACAACTTTAGCAGTTCAGGAATATTATAGAAGAAAGCTCGGTATTGAAAGCAATTGAGAATTTACTCGAAAACACGCAATTTTCCAAACTTCATAGTCCCATTTACAAAAAGCAAAGTTTTTCTGGAATAACAGCGATTTCCTTTTTGTTCTAGACTTAAATGGGTATGGAAAACACACTTTCAACCCAGCAACAGAACAAAAGTGAAAATTCGTTACATAATGTAATCTGTTTTAAAAGCCAATTAAAAGTCTAATGATTAACAGAGCAAAATAAAACTGATCAACAGAGCACCTCGAAATAATGAAATGCTATCTTCCTAGCTGATGTCGTTTATAGTCAGAACAGGTATTTTTTATCAAATCTCATGAAACAACCAATTTAAAGAATTTATAATTTCATTCAACTTATACTCATCAATAAACTTATTATATTGAACAATTTATAAAGTTATTTATACATAAATTAGTTTTAATTAAAAGATTATACTTAAAGATGAAATTATTAAGAAAGTTAAACTTACATATATATAAATTTATATCATACAAATGTTCTAGTAATAAGAGGTGTACCAACTAAAGGGCCATTAGTCTGTGCCGACCATAATAATTTCCCAGTATTCGAATCTAATGCATTTAATCTGCCATCTAAACTACCTATATAAACAAAGTTTTTTGAAAGTCGCGGTGAACTAAAGAATATCTGGGAACCAATATCTGTTTTCCATTTAACTTCGCCTGAATCTGGATCAATAGCATAACATGTTCCGTTTCCTCCAGCAATATATAAAATATTATCAACACCAAGATATGGACTGGAACTACATCCTATGTCAGCTATTAAAAAATAAAAGCAAGTTAGTGTTATTGTACTTAAAAACTTTCCAACAAACATGACGTCTAAAATGTGTCTTTTAAACGTAACTTGTTTGCTAGAATACGAATGCTGGTTCTAAATATAATTATTAGAATTAATTAATTATATTTCAAATTAACCTACAGTTTCCAACATTTAATTTCCAAGAAACTTTGGGAGGTTCTAAAATTAATGCTAAAAGACTTCCGCTTTTGCTTAAAATAAAGAGCTTTCCTTGACTATCTGCAACAGGTGTAGCTTCAATACTATCATTGGACGCGGTTTTTTTCAAAAAAGTAATATTACCAGAGGTTGTATTAAACGAATAAATACAACTGCTAGTATCACAAAATGTTACAAGGGAGCCATTATGACTGATGCACGGAGAAGCTTTGATTGGTGAAAATGCCATATATTTCCAAGCAACTGCACCAGTTTCTTTATCAAGAGCAAATATATTCGATCTGTATGCAGACATTGTTGCAATAAAAACACTGTTATTGGTTAAACAAGGTGAACTCCAAATCTCGGATTTTAGATTTTTTTTCCACTTTAAAGTTCCGTTGGAATGTAACACGTAGAAATAATGATCCATTGATCCAAAGTAAATTAAATTTAAATGATCGACAAAAGCTGAAGATATGATTGATGAATTGGTCTTAAATTTCCAAATTACGGAGCCGGTTGTCACATCTATAGCTCTCATGTAACCGTCATCTGCTCCACAATATACAACCAAACCGCTGTTGTGAAAGTTGCAAGTTGAACTTTAATAAAAAATAAAATTTTGACAATTGTAATACTTAATAGCAAAATTTAAAATTTAATTATGTAAATAAAAAGCTCACCCAGTATCATTAGCAGTTTCCACTTTCCATTTTATTTTTCCTGTTTGTGCGTCAATTGCGTAAATCCAGCGATCATCTGAACCCACGAACACAGTCGGTTCGCTCAACTCAACTTTTTCATAAAATACTGTGTTGTTTACAAAAATAGGTTCCTTTTCAACATCTTCTGAGTTTACTGAAAAAAATTATTTTTTATAAAATTAGTTTTACTATCAACTTTTAAACACTGAATTTATTAATAAAATAATTACACTACCTTTACCTCTTTTAGTGTAGTTTACAACTTTTGGTAATACAATTTTATCAAAGTTTATCATTTCTACTTTTTGAGATGAGCACTCGATTTCCAACGGTGCGTTAAAAACCATAAACTTAAACGCTTCTTCTTGGGCAAGTGAATCGCGATAAGAATAATCCGGTTCATTCTTTTAACGAAAACAACAATACTATATTTCTTATGGGAAAAACTTTAGAATATATTGTGTGTTTCTAAACTTATTTAATTTACACTGGTAATTAATTTTAAAAATTTAGTGGTCTTATAAAAAAAGCTCACAATATCAAGTAACTGGTTTGGTGAAAATATCGAAAACCATAAGCTGACACCAATATTTGGCGACTCAAATGAACGGACTTGATGGAACCAACCTTGTGGTATATAAACCATATCGCCTGCATTTAACACAAGCTTAAAGAAAGAATATGTAACATACAGTAAATACTGTAAAGGTCTCGACTAAATGTTAAAAGTAAAGAAAAGCAGGTATAAAGTTAAAACTGGAGGGTCGAAATAAGTCGATTTATTTATAAATACATTATTAAATATGTGGTGTTTTAATTTTTAAAAACATTTTATTTTTAAAGATGTTTAATAAATGCATGTCGACTTGAATGTATTGTAAGATGTATGTACGCTTATTTCGACATTCCACTCTTTACAAATTACTATCTAATTGAGACTTTTAAATAAACATGTTTATACACTCATAAACAACAGAAAATTTTGAAACTAACCTTATGGAAAGGTGTACTCGCAAATAAAGGATATTTAACTAAGTCAACACCTTCTGGAGAGATTGGAGACAAATTTGGAAATGTTTTTATATCTTTAAAATACATATTATGAATGTAGTTAGGGTCAATTAAGTAGACTATTTTAACTCCAGAAAAAACTGTTAAGAAATTCTCGAAGCCATCGAAGTGTAAAGGGCTACTGGTCCCACCATTAGAAAATAATAGATGCATACTTGTAAATGCTGATTTCAATTCTTCGCACCCCATCATTAAAGGCATTTGCATATCGTGAATCATTTCAGATTGCGGAAATGGTGAGTCCAAGTACATAGAGATGTTTCGGTACTCTCTCAGAAATTCTTTCATTTTCATGGTTTTTCTTGTGTTTAAATTGTTGTCGTATATTTTACCCATTTCGACGTCAAACAAAACGTCGCCATATTTTTCAATAAGATAACTTTCGTTTTTCCACTGTTTTGCAGCCATCCAGTCCGATGCCACACCACGAAATGCAACTGGCTTGCGTTTACGCACAAATTGAGAATAAAACTCTTTTCCCCCAAACATATAACTAAACTCAGAAATCTGGTCTTGAATTGGATTAGCATGTTCACCAATTTTTTTCATGTGACCACTCCAAAATTCATACGAAAAATGAGCACACTGACTAAAACACACTTGTTTATAGCTATTACGGTTGCAAGTAAGAGTTTGTTTCGATTTGTTTAACAGTTCCAAAATAACTAAACATATAAAAACATGTCTTAACAACATTTTGTAGTCGAATTTTATTTTTAGAGCGTTTTTAAAACTACAACAATTTGAGTGATGAAACAATGCTTTTCAATACCAGCAAAAACAGCTTTAAGACCGACATACGTGAAACCAGGATAGCATTACTTCAGGTTATCTTCGTCTTCTTTATAGCTATATGTAGAAATCTGAAGTAAATTTTTATAATTTATCATAATTTATGATAACTTTTGATAAATTTTAAACAACTTTTAAACTATTAAAATTTTGGTTTAATGACAGTAACAACAATGTTTCCAGTAACCGTTAAAAAATTTGAAAGTTTGAAATTAAATGTAATTTATCACTAAGAAGTTATATGAAATAAAAAAAGACCTATAAAGCTAAAATTTATGTAGCAAGCAATATGAGGGAATACTTTTTGTGTTTCTTAGTGTACGTGGTTATACCCAGAGGGCACAAGACAAGGTTAAGACATCTTAAACACCTATTAAAATGTAATAATAAGTTTTTAAACGTTGAAACACGTCTTGTGCCTACTGGGTATTAAACGTGTTTCGTACAGTGTTTCTAAATGAACGTATTTAACTTGATAATGGCAACTGATAGATAAATATTAAAATGTGAATTAAAAAATACCAAAATGTAAAATATTTTTTTAACAGTAAAGGAAACTTTTTTAATGTTTCTTTACAACTTTTTGCAAGACGCATCAACTTTTTTTTTTAAATAAGATTTAAATAATAATAGGAAACAGAGCTCCTTTGGTTTAGACTCAAATTTCTTAGTCAAAATTTATAATACAAAATTTTTTTATATCTAGGTTTGGTTGTTTTAAATTTACTAATTGATTGAAAATTTTTTACGATATTCCATTTAAAAATTATTTTCTGAGAATTTAAAAATTCTAAGAAAAGAAGTTACATGCAAAAGAAATCGCTATCAAACTTGTCAATGAAACTTGAAGGTTTAAAGGTTTGAAGGTTTAAAGGTTTGAAGGTTTAGGGCTAAATCATCCGAGAGTTACGTAATAATAATTTAAACTTGCGCAATTTGTGTGCAACTTTTTATTTAAATTTTATGCATTCTTCATGTAAATAAATATTTATCTTAACAATGGTGTTTTGGTTCTTTTTAGAGAACTTTATACACCGTTGTTTTATAAAGTTGTATAAACGGTTATTCTATGCTACTTGCAAGTGCATTTAAAAGTTCTATAGAACTGTTTATACAACTTTATACAACAACGATGTATACGGATTTTTAAAAAGAACCGCGACACCGTTGATAAGAAACTCTAGTATTTTAATTATATATATACATGTAAACCAATTTTTTGTTTTGTTTTAAAAATTATTCAAAAAGAAGACATTCAATCTTACCCTTTCTTTTAAAAATAAATTTATTTTAAACACCAAATGCTTTTTTCTTTTTTTTTTTCTACTGAATTGTTTAAGTTTTTGACTTGAAAATCAAAATGGCGTCGGCGATCTTCGATTATTATTAATTACCATTTATTTATGTCACTTTAAACAAAATCCAATAAGCAAAAAGATTGAAACGTAAAGTTAGACTTATATTAAATACTAAAATATTAAAAGCACAAAACAATATCTCAAAACAAACAACTTATCTTCATAAACTTAAACACCTGTCGTATTAAAACTTAACAATATTTGCGCAAAAATTTATTTTTAAAAAATTTGCTTTTAGAAATATTTACGTATATATAAACAATTTTAACAATAAAAAAATGACTTATTAATGGAAAAATAAAAGTCTATTGTTTTTAACTTTTGAATACTTTGTCTAAATGATTTTCATAATAGATACTTATAAGGCTTCGTTATATTATATTTACTTTTACAGTCTCAAAACCTAATTTTTTTTTACTCTCTTCTTTATTACAAAAACAAACAAACAAAAAAGTATAGAGTGCAACAAGTGAACTATTAATTGATTATTAAAAAATTTTTTTGTGTTTTAACGAAGCAATTTGTTAAATAAGGTAACCAATTTGTTTCATTGAGCATATTCTACAAGGGTTTTGCTAAATATTTTATTTTCTGAAATATCTACTAGCGCAAACCAGCAATACCTAAGGCGATTCTACAAATAAAATCGCATCTATCTGTAGTCTCTTGTCTTCTTATTCATCACAATATTGCTTTCAATAGTTTGTTGCAAAACTTATTTTATATCTAGTTTAAAATATGACGGCATAAATTGTATATATTTTATAAGGTTGTTTTATAAAGTCGATAAGTCGAATAGATAAATCAGAAGATTTTCACCACTTTACATTGTATCATGTCAAAGGTAAAGCTTGCTTTTTTATAGTAAAAAGCTAATGGGTAAAATGAACATCAAGAATGAACATTGGAAATTATCAATTATCATTTCCACTAGATTACTTGTATGGATTTTTAGGCCTCTCCCCCTTTCCCTCTACCTCCCTCGACAGAGCGGATGCTCTGTTTTTTGGTGCTTGAGATCTAAGAAAGTCCTCACCCTCCCCAACATAGGTGAGAGTATTAAGTTAATAGAATTATTTTTGTGCTGTACTTAACTAAACTTGCATTAATCAATAAATTCTAAATTTCATACAGCCTCTTAGCGTTCAAAAAATGCGGCCTATAAGGCTCAAACCCCTCAATTTAAGAGCAAAAAATGAAGAGATTTTTTGTTCCTAAGCTCATTGCAAGTTTTTGCAAAGCACCTTTATTTGGCATAAGTATAAATATATAAATCTTTAGAGTTTGCTTCATGTCTGGAAGTTAGTTAATTATCTCAAACATCAAAACGGTACGTTTACCTTCACCCTCGTATTTGTAAATAAGAATTTCTTTTTTTAAAAAAAGTCAAATTAAATTAATTGAGAAAATCGAAATTTCATTTCAAAATAGGCGTTTGAGAGTTATAACAATGTCAAGTTAACAACTCTCTCAAACACATATTGTATGCCAAAAATATACTGCAGCAGTTATACATGTTTATACTTTTGTAAAATAATAAAAATAAACTTATACATGTTTTTTATTTATGTAAGACAAGTACGCTTAGCAAAAAATTATGATGATTGGAGCCTGGGAACAAAAAAAGTTCTAAACTTTTGGATTTAACTGTCCAAAACGTAAGAGCAACGAGTCAATGAAATATTTATTATTAATACTCTCAATTAAATTTTTATTCATTGATGAGTTTTAAATTTCATACAATAATCTCTTAGCGCTCAAAAATTATGACTATATAAAGTTTGAACCTTTTTTTGAGGGGGTTGCAATAATGAGGGCATTTTTGTTCCCATGCTCAAATCATCGCAATTTTTTGCTAAGTATACTTATTTTACATAAGTATAAATATATAAATGTTTGGGGTTTGCTCCGTGTCTGAAAGTTATGTCAAACATAAAAATATGCTGCATACATCTCTATATTGTATGCAGTGTAGTAGTAGTAGTACACATAAGTTAACGACAATTTATAACTATAAAGACAGTGATTTGACAATGAAAATACGAGTTAGCAAAATGTAGATAAACTAGATATTTAAGTGAATCACTGATAGTAAAGCACTCTCAAACTTCCAGACATGAAGCAAAAAGGTGGGGGAGGCGGGTTCATTAAAACTGTTCATTAAAACTGGTTTCTAATAGAAAATGGTCCTTCTTTGAAGAAGTGCGATACGTCAGCGCACCCTCTTAAAATCTCCCTTGTATAGCTTTCGACATCTTGAAATAAATCAAATTTTTCAAAAGTTTAAAAGGGTGTAAAAAGGTAAAAAGGTAAGAATGGTAAAAAAGTTTAAAAAGTGTAAAAAAGTATAAAAGTTTATAAGGTAAAAGTTTAAGTTTTTTAAAAGGTAAAAGGTAAAACTAAACAACGTTAGATAAAATATAAATTAAAATTAAAAAAATTAAATAAAGTTAAAGATTTTGTTTTACATTGCATAACTGCATTAACATTACATTAACCAAACAAAAAATTTGTTTGTTATTTATAAATTGTACTTCATAAAAGTCAAAGAAAACAATTGCCACCTATAATAAAGATAATATATAACAAAATAAAATTACACAATTCAATACTTTTTTGTTCTTACAAATAACAGTTATTCATTAACCTAATAATTAATTAAAGAGTCTAAAATGGGCGGGAAAATAAAACTTAGGAAAGAAATTATTTTCATGATGGTTATGGGTAATCTTTTAAACGAAAATTTATTTTTTATTTTGTTATTTCATTAAAGGTTTTTAAATGAAACTAGATTGGTCATAAAACTTTCTTGTATATACTATTTTGTATGTAATTGTAACTTTAAAATGTAGCTGGTGCCTAACGTAATTACTTGTATGTTTGCGAAACTTACTAGCAATAGTATTAGACATTTCAAATATACGCTCGAATATACACAGGGACATTTCAAATATACACTATCTATGGTACAAATAAAGTGAAATTAGAAAATGCTGTAAAGTTTAGTATTAGGTATATTGAATAAATTTAGAGTAACATTCAATAATGTTTGTTAAGATTCATTGTATCCATAACTTTATAATTTTATGTCAAATTGTTATATTTATTCGTTACTTATTATAGTTGCACAAATAGAATAGCTTTTAGAAAAAAAAATTGTTCAAAATAAAGCTAGATCTAAATCTGATGGTTAAAATTTTAATCAAAAAATTATTTAAAAAAAAGCGGCAGAGGAAAAGTTTTTCTGAAATCAAGTTTTTATTTTTATATTAATAGGTTGTTAAAATTGTATTTGATATAACATTATATGTAATAATTATTGATGGAGATTTGTTAAAAGATATATAAATTAGTCTTTAGATAAATGGGTTTCATCATTAGAAATGTTTGTGAATATTAAATAAAGTTACGAAAAATTAAATGAACATGCGGCTTCTATAACATCAGATTATTTACACATGAAGTACGAAAGTTTTGTGATAAAGCGCCCCCGAACCAGCATATTTCAAAATACCGGATTGCATTTAAAATTGTTATAATAAAACAACAACGTCGAAACAATAATTTATCTATTTTTTTAATAATCTAATATTAATATAATATAATAATTAATTCATTTTTTAAACTAATTTTTCATATCATTTTAAAAGATATTTGTTTATAAATAAACAAGTATATTTAAAAAATATGATTTAAATAATGAAAAAACTATTGACAATATAAATTATTTTAATATATATATATATATATATACATATATATATATATATATATATATATATAAATTAAAAAAAAAAATTAAATAGAAAAATTTCTGATTTTAAAACTGCTCACTACCAATCTCCCCACTCCCATTTCTTCCTCAAAAAAAACAGCAACAAACAAACAAGAAAAATTAAAAAAAAAAATTACCTCAAAAGAAGAATCCCGCTAATGATGAAACCAACATAAGATAACAAAGATGAATTTTTAAGTTATTGTTTAAGTATGTGTGAAAAATGTTTAATTGTTTAAACATAACTTTTTTATATATCATTAAAAAGTGCGTAGACTTAATATTATAAAAGTGAAAATTTTACATAAATTGGATCATTCTTCAAAATGTTATGTTCATTAACAAGGAGTCCTTAAGAGAACTGTGACTAATTTCGAAATATTCCGGCATTTTGATAGTAATAATATTGATTTTATTCACATAATAACCAATCGCGTTTTAAAGTCAGAGACACGTGATTTGACTTGACATTTTAAATGATAATAATTGTGAAAAAAAGCCGATGATTATATACTTATTTTGCGAAGGAAAATGGAACATGATACGACATAATATTTTTAAATTAAGTTCGAAAAGTATTTAGAAAATACATATAAAAATTAAGGAAAATTGGTTTCATAAAAAAAAAAACGTAAGTTCAATATAAACGCAATGTCAGATCGCGTTTGAATTAAAAAACAAAAAAAAAAAAAAAATTAAAAAACAAAAAAAAAAAAAAAAAAAAGTACTACATTAAAGTTACATCTACTTTTTAAAAACTGTCTATGTAGACAATTTTAAAAAATAAGACTACAAAACACATCCTAACTAGTCGAACTAAACAACTAGACACTAAACGAAGTTTAAAAAATGTGGAACGTAATCCGATTGAAAAAATCGGTTCCGTAAAACGTGCATACGCACATACCTACATCGTTTGTTATCACATAACTTTTTTTATAGGTACGAGATTTTATTAACAGTTTTAAAATCATTTTTAATTTTAATATGAGATTATTATATATTAAGTAAAACATGTTTATAGGTGCTATTAAAAAAAAATACTTACACGACACCCACGCTTTACATCGTTTAAAAACTTTTTGCAGAAATAAAAAGTACAATAAACTTTATTTGCAGAGTATTGTTAACAGATTAACCGTTTTTAATTGGAAATGTTAAATAACGACTAAACCTTAAACTTTGCTATAATAGATAAAATTGTTTTTAAAAAATGGCTGCGTTTAAACCAACTATTTCGGTTTTTGACTTTTATTCAATATTTTAATGAACATAAAATGACAACATAGTTATGAAATATTTACTTTGTATTGAACTTCGCTTAAAACAATTTAGGAGACCAAAATAAATACAGAATTTTACTTGAAACCTTTTTTACTATTTTGTAGTCGATTTTGATGTCCTTAACGTAAATTTTAATTTTATTTACTTTTGCCTCGTTTAGTCCTAGTATTCACAAGTAACAAAGCTTTTGGTCTGTAATACTGGTTTATTTGTTTTGTTCTTTTAATAACATGTTTAACTACTCAACTTTTACGTTTTATCACAATTTTAAAAGAGCGCGAGTCAACAAAAAATCCTCCTCCTCTCCCCCCTCTTTCTCCGTAAAATTGCCCTGAAGAAAGTTGCAGAGGTACCAAGTTAAAAATGCATCTTTCAAATTAATTCTAGAATTACGTTTCAGTCCAAAGTGTTATCAATAACTTATCCTAACTTTTAAATCCCACATTTATTGTTTTAAATTAAATTTAAAACTATAAATGTGGGGAAAAAATCGAAAAATAATTCTAGTATTGCGACGTTAGATATTTAATAATTTTCCGACTCAATAAACGATGTTTTTTTTTTTAATTTAGTTTCAAAAAAAAAAAAAAGGCAATGAAAAAAGTCAAAAATAATGCTTTAATTTTTTTAAAATTAAATTCTAAAACATTGTAAAAAAAAAGTTTTGCTAATTAAATTTAAGTTTAATATATTACCTAAAACTTTTAAATAAACCAAAATGATTTAAAATTTTTGAATGTGACCAGTTTAATTATAAAATTATAGTATAATTTTCGATTGAAAATTATACTATAATGTGAAATACGAAAAACGTTTTTGATTTAATTCCGAATATTTTTGCATTTCTAGTTCAAAAAATTTCCATTAAGTAAAACAACTTTGTTAATCCTAATAAAGTTGTTTACTTAAAATTTTTGTTTCGTTTTACCCGCGATTTGCCTTTGTTAACCGTGTCCTTTTCATGATTATCATTGTTTCATTCAAAACGACACAGTTATAAAAGAGACATTTGTGATAATTTTATAAAATCGAATTTTATTATGTAGCCAAAAATTTGGATGCTTGATAAACTCGATTTTATAAAAAATATTTAAATGCTTGCAAGCTCATTTTCATTTTTAAATATGTATATATATATATATATATATATATATATATATATATATATATATATATATATATATATATTTGTACCTTTAACATATCTGCAATCGACCTTTTATAATGACCATGAAAGAAGACATACATAGCACTTCTCCCACAAATTAAAAAAAAATCATCAAAAAAAAAAGCATACCTAATTTTGAAATACATTTGTTAATTTTCGGCGTTGCAAAAAATTTAGTTACGTGTTCGCTTTACAAGATTGCTGCAATTAACTTATTTATTGTTCCACACAATCCAATTAAAGTTACTAATGGTATCCAGTTTAATGTCACCTTCAGGGGTATGTGTAATGTGTAACTCAATCCCCTTGCATCATAAATAGATAAACTTTTGCTCAAATGAAAACTATTATGATTTGTTTTAATTTTCTAAAAAAAGGGTATTTGAAATACTATAAGATAAAACAATATATAAGCAATTCTATCTCAAAAAAATACTAGGCAATGCAAAGCAAAACAAGATGGAGGGGAATGAAACTAATGATATTTGTCACAATGATATGACAGTTTTATTATTTCATTTTTAAATTCATTTTAAATTTTAGATTTTATCTAAAAACTTTAACTTTGGGATCGTCCATAAATTACGTAACGCAAAATTACACAATAAACAAAAAAAACAAAAATTAAAAGTTTTCCCTCTTGTGTTAATTTAAATAAATAGTCAAAATAAGAAATGAAGTTAAATGAAAATCGCCGCGTAAAAGAGCTTAATATCTCCTACTACTTCTGTTTTTAAAATATTCTTTGCGTTGCGTCGCTATTTCGTCGCAGCATTAACTGTTTAATGGTCTAACAAATTTTATTTCTTTTGATCTCACTTTTGGGAAAATAAGACATTTTTTTTTTAAATTTCCTTGCTGATCTTTAATATATTTATTTACTACATACATCAAATATATTAAATACCAACAAAAAAATTAATGCTATTAATATAATACAAAACCTTTTAGTTAATATATGTAATTTTTTATACACTATTTTATCTCAAATAATAAATTTTTTTATAAAACTGGATTTGAAAATTTTTTAAACGCAGTTTTGCAATTTTTACAATTATACAGAACATAATTAGGGGGTGAGGTCAGACTCTATAAAAAAATTGTTTTGAAGTGACACACACAAATATATAATATAATATGTTTATACAAGTTTCAGTAAGTTAGAATATTGCAAAAATAGCTAGTTCATTTTTAACCGTAACCGTTTGTAAAATGTTGAAGGTTTAAATAAAAACATGTAATATCAATTATACACGGGGTAAAACTGTTAAAACAATTTTTTTAAAGGTTCGAAAGTTTTTCAAGGTAACCTGCCTAGAATGTAGAGAAAAAGCGTTTAAACTAATTTAAAAATCTAATAAACAAACTAAATAGATTGTGGCAAAACATATTTTAAAAAACGATTTTTTTAAAGATAATTAGTAACTGATTTGTTATTGTAATCAGAATGTTTACCGCTTGTGAATACAGGACACACATAACTTCAATTGTTTCTGTAGTCACAATTTTGCGACAACGTTAAGACCATATTTTCACCATAAAATCGGAACCCCCAGATATCAAATATTCACCACTTAAACTAAATATTACTGTCTGACTTGCACTGTCGTGTCCTGAAACTGTCATTACTTCACCGTTGTTTATTGTGTAAATTCTGAGAGTACCATCGTTAGAAGCAGCAGCAATCACCAAGGCGTCTGGATCAAAAACTACTCTATTCATTGGATGGGGACCAAAATCACATGTTACAATAGTGGACATGCTGCGAACATCCCATAATTTCAATATACCATATGCATCACAAGATGCTATTTTGTCTCCCTACAATAATAATCATAAATTTACTATTATTACAATGAGAATTTAATTGGTATTGCAATAAGTATTGTACAACCATTAAAATAAAGAACAAATTAAAAATAGAATAAAGATTTGAATAAGGCAGATATTAGGATTCAATGCATTAATTTTGTTTTACTAGATGCATCATTTTATTAATAATATTAAAGTTATAAATGCAATAATATTAAAGTTATATATCCAATTTATATACTAACAGAATAAGAATGGAATAATTTATATACGAACGAATAGAAAACGAAATAGAATAATTTATATACAAAGGAATAAACTAACCTGTATATTAAAAGTGGCATAATTTATTGGATAAAGATGACCGTAAAATGTACTTTCACGCAATTTCGTTCGAAGATCCCATAAAGAAATAGTTTTATCAACAGAACTTGTACATAATATATTTGAAAAGGGTAAAAACTGAATACTGTTAACAGATTCAGTGTGACCACGTAGAGTGCTTCTGCATCGCACGCTAATCAAAATTAAAAATACATTTATTAGATTAGAGCAGAAAAAACTAATTTTACTGAGAACTATTCAATTTAAATTCTAAACTATCAGATATCACTTTAAAGTATTTTAGTTAGACTGATAGTTAGGTTATAAATTTTAAAGCAAAGATCTTGTTTTTAAAAAAGGATTTTTAAAAGTATTTTTACAATTTAAAAAAAAAAAAATTTCTACTATAGCCGAAATAACCCAAAAGTAACAGTCCGCAAAATTGTTTCACTGTCCACAGTTGTTTTTATATCTCACAAATTCTTGATATGCTAAAAATGAAACTCATATTTATCAATAAAAATAAAGCTATCAAATTACATAAACTTTTTATAAGATCATACCTTGAATATGTAGTGTCTATTTTGCTCCTTATTTAAAAACAGATATACCCTCAACTGAATCTGCTTAATGCAAAGCAAATATTCAATACTGTGAAAGATTTTTGAAAAAAAAAATTATCAGCACCTGAGTTTCAAATTTTACCGTATTACAATAAAAATGTTCAACTCAAGTCAAAGATTATGACTCTCAATGTGATTCAACGTAGTGGATCCCAAAATATTTTATCACGAATCTAACTATATATAAGGTTTCAAACAATGGAAGTTAGAAATCAATATGGAGCAGTAATAGATATAAAGGAACAAGATAATTTTAAAATTAATGTTAAGAAGTGGATACTGTCAAGATTGCTCGAATTTATTAGGTTCTTAGGTTAAAATTTGGCTCTAAGAGGTCACAAACAAGATTTCGACAATGAAGATCAAGCTGATACAATTTGAAATAGTTAAAACATTTTAGAACTAGATCATTTTTTAAATATATTCAAAAAATCAGCGTGATAATTTTTTTTTTTAAATCTTTCATGTCACTAACCATTCAAAATGATTTTATTGAAATTTTGGAAGATAAATTAAAAAAAAAAGTCACTGAACAAATAATAGAATCCAATTATATTTTAATGGTGTTTGACAGCACCTTCTGATATTTCCCATACGGATCAAAACAAATAAGTTTTACGTTACGTTAGGATTAATAAAAATTAAAAAAGCATTGTTAAATTCATTGACACAAAAGGGAAAAATATTCAGATTTAAATATAATACTAGACAAATTAGAAATTAATGGATTCTATAAGATATGCATATGATAATGCTGCCATGATGTCCTCATATTTATACATTCTCATATGTTCAGGTGGGCACCAAACAAATCAATAAAAACAGATTTGTTGCATGTACAAATCATTTGATGAATTTGCCGGGTGTGCATGCAGCTTCTGCTGCTGTTGACTCTGCTTTGTTTTTTTTCTTCCTTTTATCTTTTTTTCTTCCTTTCATCTGTTGGTTGGATCACAATCATTTTCTTTCTTGTGTTTTTTCTAATTGGGGTTTATCATCTATTTCCTTTTGAAACAAATGATAAACAGATTTACCTCCAAACAAAAGGATTGAATATTCAACAATGTAGATTCTTTAAAATTATTTTTTAACTAAGAATAAAGATAGACTAGTAAATAAATACGTTGTTAATCGAAAAGAAGTTATAATACAGAAACATTCATGGATCATTAATCTAGAAAAAACAAAAAAAGAGATGGCTGGAGAAGAATCACAGAATGCTAGATTGTTATATAAAAATGAGCTGAGAAAGCAAAAAGGTTATTGACAAAGTGATTTAATACGGAAGTGATCCTCATTATAAACATTAAAGATTATGTGATACAGTAAACGAGATAGATAGTTATAAAAAAACTACACATTTATCTAAATAAGCTTTTTGATAAATGCAGAGTTTTTTTTTACTTTTTTTGTCCTGCATAAATAATAAAATTATATATTATCTGATGTAGTAAATTAAAAATTTATTTAAATAAATATTAGAAAGCAATATACAATAATAATATAAAAACTTTTCAAATATATTCAGCTTAAGAACTTTCAACAATTGTCAAAATACCCCAATCTTTCAGTCTTAAAAAGAATAAACATAAATTACTTTTCCTAAAATGAGCCATGTGAGTAAGATAATTCTTTGTTAGATTAGTAACTTATCTTGCTTATTATAATTTGATCATGTAGCTAGTAAACAAACAACATGGCAACATAGTTACCAAACTACATCATTCCAAAAATAAAAATATTTTGCATGTTTTATAGAAAATAAATGTATTCACTAAATTTTTGAGTTTTGGCTTGTAAAATATTTCCTTACTTATGTTTGATAAAGCAAATATTTTTTAGTTTACCAAAATCTATGAAAGTGTGACTATAAAAATTATTCTGTTTACCAAGGTGACCATATTTTATACTAATTTCCACCAGAGAGTGACCATCAAAAATATTCTACATATATATATCAAATCTCATTGAGATTAATCTTGTTGAATATGATTTAACATTTAACAAATTTAATAATCAATTATTAAAAAATAATAAACCCTATAAAAAAAATGTTTTGTACAACTATTGTGAAACTATTTTTAAAATTATTTTTTAGGTAAAAAATAATTTCTTTCTTTTAAAAATTATTTTGCTTTATTAAATTGTATCTTTACTTAATTGTAATATTTTCATAACTATTTTAATTTTTTTTTAAATTTTGTTTTAAAATACAAAAAAAGTAAATATCATAAATAGACCTGTTCACATCCCATATCTTAGATGTTCCATCCATAGAGCATGAGGCCAAAAAATCTCCAGCAGAATGCCAACTGCAACCCCATACAACATCCTTGTGTTCATCAAATGATAAAACATATTTTTCAATAGAAAAATTCCATATTTTTATTGTTGTATCAGAAGATGTAGTAGCTAAATGACTTCCTCTAAATCATATAGATCTACTATTAGAATAATTATGTTGAATTAACTTACTTGATATTAAATCTACATTATGGCATACAGTTCAAATATGAAAAAACATAAACATTGAACTATGTAGATGTAAAAAATGAACATTCAATTTAGTACATGCTAAATTCATATTCATATTTCTTTCAGCTTTATTCTGTCAACAAAGTAACTAGAGAATTAGCAACCAACTGAGTCCCAATCTTAAATATGTTCAGCAAACTATTGTATTTTTCAATCAATTATTGGGTTTTATCAACCAATTAATAAGTTTTTTCAAACAATTATTGTGTAACTTGGTTTTACATTAAAACGAGCAGGGTTAATAAATAATTAATAAAAACCTGCAAACAAAATAAGTTAAAATATATGTAGTTTTTTATCTACTAATTTAAGAAAAACATATTCATATAAAATATAAACTCCTCTATAAGCTTAAGGCAATTTTTATTTTTGTTTTAACAATTTAAAGAAATAAAGTTACTAAAGTTGTATGTAGACAAAATCTTCTGCTGATTCATATTTTTGTAAAGCAATTCTTTTTCCAACTAGATAATTTCATCTTTTTTTGCTTTCCAGATCTTAACATAAACCAGTTTTTTAAGATAATTAAAATGATTAGGCAATTTTTTTTGTATATTTTGCAGTTTTTAGCTTTGATTACATAATTAATGTTTTTCTATTAGAAAAATGATGTCACTGTTTTAATGTTATGCCATTAGACATAACATTAAAACAATAACATTTAATTAGGCAAAATCTAAAAAGAAGTTTTAATGCATTGCTCTAAAAATAGATTTTGGTTAACTGCAAAGACCACCTGAGATGAAATACAAAAAGCTATTTTGACCAAAAAAAAAGGTGCCGTAAAAGCATTTTTTTTTTGCTTAAAGTTAGCATTTTGTCAATATGAGACGTTATAATGTAAGATAAAGATCTAATAATTTTTAGCATTTATTTTAGTTATTTAAAAAAAAAAAATTGAAAATTGTTTTCACATTAAACGTTCCAAATTATGTAACTTTAAAGTTTCAAATGCTGATGTGAAGGTTGCTGATTGAAGAGTGGAAGAATACAAATAAAAGAGTTTAAATACTAATAATAGAAATTTTGTAGATTATTTATAAAAAAAATTTAAAATTGTAAAAGGAGATTAATATCAATTCCAACATCGCAGCACCTGACAACATTGCAGCACCTAACAAGATTCTATTACGTTTTTAAATATTACGCTAAAGTAAGTTTGGTGTGCATTTAAAAAAGGTTCAGATATGATACCAGCTAGAAGGACGCTTTCAAAAAACTTTATAGAGAATCCTAGGAAAGAAGCATTTGCAAGATCAACCAAAAGATCTTTTAAATAAACCAAAAGTATTTGCTATTTTGATAATTTTTATGTTTGCTAATTATTAGAAATAGATGACTAACAGACTATTTGATTACTGAATTTCAAATAAGCAGTCAAATCAACTATTTTTTATTGAAAGTTACTGACTGATTGCATGTACAGGTTACCAATGCAAGGAGAAGAATTTAATGGAAACCATTAAAGCATCTTTTAAACAATGTTGAGCTTCAAAAATAACTATTTTCAAACTATGCGCTTAGAAAATTTACTTTCTTAAACTGGTCCAGGATAAATTTTTTTTTACAAAACCAATGCAACTAATAAATTTATAGATAAAATTGTTACCAAATTGTTGATTTGACGATATTTACTAAAGAACTGCACATTATTTACCTACACCTTAATAAAACCAAATAAAGCGTAATATGTTTTCATAATAACTATTTAATTTTTTAAATATTAATTGCAAATAAAAAAAAACTGTATGTATTTTTAGTCATGCATTTTTAATGTTCAGATTTTTATTTAACAACCATTCAAAATGACTCTATAAATATATATTTTTATATATAAATATATATTTATATATATAAATATATATTTATATATATAAATATATATTTATATATATAAATGTATATAAATATATATTTATATACATTAATGGCTATATGAAAGAAGTTTAAATTAAAAATTAAAAATTTTTTGTACAAAATTCAATCAATATTACAGGAGATAATTTATATTCTATAGTATAGTTATAAGCAACTGTTAAAAAACTTAAAAGTATGAGATATGACAAAGACTTTTTACAGACACATACAATGAACAGCAATGTAGTTAAATGTAATTATGTTATAACTATAATTAACTATAAATTGTCCTAAATTGTTAAGTGGAAACTACAGTATTTGTATACATAGGTTTATCAGATGATCAAAGTGCTTAAAATAAAACCACAAAAGTTTTTAGAGATTTAATCATAACATATAGCATTTATTGCTTTATGGGTCAATCATCCCTATTCTATTTAAAAATCTAACAAGAATTAAAACTTGCCCTACAAGGATAAGGATAACTGGGCAAATTTTAATATTTGAGACAGAATAGATGCTTGTTCTAATTAATAAAAAATTAAAAAGTTTTGTAATTTTTCATCATTAAATGTAAATTGTAACTGCAATAAAGAAAGAATACAACAATAAAGCAATAATTAGTTGCAATTAAAAAAAGATATAATATTCAGGTCATAATTATGAAATTAAACAAGCAATAATTAGGGAATTAGTAAAGAATACAAGAAAAATAATTAGGATAGAGAATTAAAAAAATTATTTACGAAAGAATAGAACAAAGTAGTGTTGAATTAATTCGACTGTCAATTAAATCAAAAAATATATTCTCTAAAGTTGATTAAAATCAACTAATACACTTTTGAAATCGACTAAAAGTCAATTTTTTTTTTTTAACAAATTGTAATAAAAATAATAAAGTAATTTATAGTCGCTTTCTATTTTTTAACACCATATTATTTAAATAGTAATGGAGCAAAACAATGAGTGAAGGCCAACGCGAAAATTTATTCCCAGACTTCAATGACTTCAGGACTGCCTTAAAAACTTGCTAAATATCAAAAAGTCTATATAATCATATTTACAATTAGACCATCCAATTTGAGTATACGAATACTTGATATTCGAATATATTTGCGTGTTTTTTTACTATTTGATATTCAAATATTTTCTCCAATATTTGAATAATTTCATAAATGTAAAGGCAGAGTAAGCTTTTAAAAAATTACTGTTAATTTCTCTTTTTGCAAACAAAAAAAAAATATTTCTCTTTTTGCAAACGGAAAAATTTTTTAGAATTTTTATATAACCTTGAAGCGGAAAACTTAAATTGCATTTTTGTATGGTTTTTATTTTGTGTGACATTATTTTTGTTTGCTTTTAGAAAACAGTCGTTTATTTAGATTGCTTAAAAATATAAATACATATTTATTCCATAAAAAAAAAATCTTAATAATAATCTTAATAATAATAATTTTTAATATTTTGTGAATAAATAAATATAATATACAATTAAATAAATATAATATAATATACAATTTGTGGTTGCATAATTTGAAGTGGTAAGTTAAAATTTTTTAGATTTTCTTAGATAATTCATCTCTGGTTTTTTTAGCCATGTCAAAAAAATCCAAGGTATGGGAGTTTTTTAAGAAAGACAGAAAAAAATATTGGTGAAGCCAAATGTGGTAGATGCAACACGAAAATAGGATGGAGAAGTTCAACTACTGCTATGATTAATCATTTGAAGCTACGACACAACATATTGATATCTAAATCGGTATCAAATGACAATGATGGAGAAAATAATATTCCTAAGAAAAAACAAAATACTGAAATAAGTAATATTTGGCCATTTGTAAAAAAAGAATCTTTAAATGAAATATTGTCAAAAGTCGCAGCTTTTGATGGAATGGCTATCACAGCAATGAGTAAATCCCAAGCTATAGCTGGTTACGTGCAACAAAAAGGTTATAAAATGCCGAAAAGTCCGACAACTATTTCAAAATGCATCAATAGCTTTTATAAAGAAAAATGTGTTGAACTGTGGGAAAAATTTGAAAAATTAAAAACAGCAAATCGTAAATTTGCTATTACTGTGGATGAATGGACAGATTGTACTATTTTAGGTTATGTAAACATAACAGCTCATGTGATTGGAATAGACTCAAATACAATTGAATGCTATGTTCTGGGTTTAACGGAAATAATTAAGCAGGCAAATGCAGAAACAATTAAACATTTGGTTGAAGCTAAGTTAGCAGACTTTGGGATTTTCTTAAAAAATGATGTTATTGCATCTACTAACGATGCAGCAGCCGTAATGAAAAAATATGGCTATATATTAGGTGTTTTAAATCAACTTTGCCATAATCACGCGCTTCATTAAGCCGCGATGGATTGTTTTTATATGCCAAAAAATTCTATTCGCAATGAAGTGTTTGACGATACCGAAGATTTTGTTGATGAAGATGTAGAAGAAGATTCCACAGAAGATCAGTGCTCTGATTACAATTTGGTGTTTATTGAGGAAGATGAATATGATATGACGTTAGATTTTGATCAAATTATTAACAGGTTAAGAGGTGTTATAAGAATGTTTAAAAAATCGGCTACAAAGCATTCTATTTTGCAACAAAATATAGCTCAAAAAATGGGGAAAAAACTCAAGTTAAAATTAGACATAAAAACACGATGGAATTCTTTGAGTGTAATGATTCAACGATTTTTAATTCTATCAGAATGTGTTAACAAATCCTTTGTCGAATTGAATATTGATCCAATTCCAGAAAATGATAATTTTGCGCTACAAAACCTTGTTGATGTTCTGGCACCAGTTGAAACTGTCGTTACTGAATTAAGTAAAAATGATGCAAATCTCATAACTGCTGAAGGAGTTTACAAATTTTTGTTTGAAAAGTTGCAACCAATGCAAACTAATATAGCAAAAAAACTGATACATGCGATCAAAATAAGGATGGATGAAAGAAGAGATCCAGTTTTAATGACATTGATCATTTATCTGCAGAGTGGAAATATACCAAGTTCTAACACTCATTTTAAATATTCATCAAAAAATGCAGCAATATTATTCGCTGTTAAAGTTATGGAACAAATATATCCACAAATTTTTGAAGAGCAAATTAATAATGATTCTACCTCATCTGATGCAGATGACTAATTAATATAAATTAATAGAATTAACATCACCAGTTGCAGTCGGATTGCAAAAAGAACTGCAAAATGCAATAAGTTCTATTACAGAACCAAAAAACTGTCACGTTAGCAATCGCAGCGAAATTGATAAATATATTGAATTGAAGAAAGAATTTCGTCAATTGGATTCTTTTAAAAAACGGTCGACAACGGTCACAAATTTTTGAAGACCAAATTAATAATGATTCTACCTCATCTGATGCAGATGACTAATTAATATAAGTTAATAGAATTAACATCACCAGTTGCAGTCGGATTGCAAAAAGAACTGCAAAATGCAATAAGTTCTATTATAGAACCAAAAAACTGTCACGTTAGCAATCGCAGCGAAATTGATAAATATATTGAATTGAAGAAAGAATTTCGTCAATTGGATTCTTTTAAAAAACGGTCGACAACGCTGGACGTTTTGTATAACGCTTTAATAACAATACGCCCTACCTCAACAGCTTCTGAAAGAGTATTCTCAACAGCAGGTGCAATTAAAACGAAAAGAAGAACAAGTCTAAATTTCGAAACATTCAATTCTCTTTTATTTTTAAAATATATGTTTTTAGAAAAAAAATAATACATATATAAAATAATAAAATCATTCAAAATAAAATATAAAACACTTTTTTAATTAGATTATTATTATTTTTTATTTTTTTAATATGTCTTTTAACTTTTTGATAAATTATTCGAGTATTCGATTACTCGAATATTTTCAGATTTTTCTATTTGATATTCGAATAGTTAAAAAGCTCGAATAGTTGGATGGTCTATTTACAATGTGTATAGATAAAATTTAGACTTTAGAGCTTCAAAACTTAATTTTGTCCCAGGGCCGTAAACTGGCCTGTATGAAATAAAAATCACAAGCATTAAATAAACAAAAGAAAAAAATATTAATGAAATACATAACCGAATGTTTAATGCCGAAAAGCGGAATTAAAAATGGCAGACGTGTTTGTAAAGTTTTAATCATTGATATAATAATATTTGAATAAATAAAGAATTTTTATAATTTGGAAGCTTAAAATCCATTCATTCAAAAGTCGGATTTTATTTTCATCAAAACTTGAAATTCATAACTTCAAAACTTGAAATTCTGAACTTTAAAACTTGGAATTCAATCATTTAAAAGTTGGAAACTAGAGAAGATTACTTGGGTGATAAATCCAATTTATTGAATGAAAAGATCTAATCAGATAAGCAGAAAAGAAGCATGAACTAGTAGAGAAACTAAAGTATCAAGAAAATATCAAGAAGATTCTTTTTTTTTTTTTTTTTCTTTCTTTCTTGCTATCTCTGAGTATTTGTTATTTGAGACCATTTGTTTTTTGAAAGTGTTAGCTTGTTTACTAATTTTTTATTTCAATTTTCATTTATTTTTAACTTTTTAACTACTTAATTACTTATTGTACTGGATTATTATAAGTGTATTTATATTTAGTGTACTATCTTTATATTCATTTATCATACTACTTCCATGATATCTTGGTATGTATATTGGCATGATATTGTTGCTTATATGCTAAAATTACTCGTTTTTCCTTTTTAAAGTACTTTTTATTGCTATTTTTTTTATTATAGTTATTGCTATATACTTTTTGGTACTTTTTATTATAATTGTTGTTGTATTTAGTACTTTTTGTTGTATTTGTTGTATTACTTGTATTACTTGCTTTGTTGTATTGTTGTATTATTATTTTGCTGTATTTGTACATAGTTGATAAGGTTTTATGTTATGTATTATAGCTACTGTATTATTATCTCTTATCTCCTTGAGTTTATAATTATTCATTACTGTTTACAAACTATATTTCATCTAACAAACTCCATTTTTTTCTAAGATCATAAATTACTAAATATAACCAAATTGTTTTAAAATCATAATACCTCGCTATGCCATCTAATACTATTCAATTTGGATCTCGTTCTGACCTTAAGCTTGACCAAACATTATCACACAAGAATCATAATTTACAATATTCTCTTGACACTACATCAAGTCCACAAAATTCAACTTCAGATCTAAATAATCCTCAAGATTCAATTAATTGTAAATACTATGACACCATAGATTTCAATAAAAAAGTTAATCCTAATTCAGATCTTTATATTCATCTCAACATTGCTTCTTTACCATATCACATTGATGATCTCTGCAGCTTTATTAGCACTCTTAATACATTACCTTTGGCAATAGGTATTACTGAGTCAAATTTATATGTAAATGATTCAAATATAACAAGCATATCTATAAATGGTTTTAGCATTGAGCATTGTCCCACTGAGGCTAAAAAAGGGGGTGCTCTTCTATATCTAAACTCTAATTTAAACTACATAGTTCGCAACGACCTAAAGATCTACTCTTTCAAATATCTTGAATCCATTTTTGTTGAAATTATAAAGCCTCACTTAAAAAATATAATAATTGGCTGCATATATCGACATCCGTCTATGAATCAAGACGATTTCACTAATAATTATTTAACTCCTCTATTAGATAAGCTAAATATTGAAAAAAAAAGTATTTTACTTATGGGGGATTTTAATATGGATATACTAAAATATAATGAATTAAATCCTATATCTAGCTACCTTGACTCGCTTATTTCTTTTTCACTACATCCTGTTATTACTCTACCGACACGCATAACAGCTCAATCACAAACACTTATTGATAACATCTTTATAAACTTTAATTCACCTGACCAAATCTCTGGCAATCTTACTATTTCAATATCTGATCATATGGCTCAATTTATCTGCATTCCAAGAAAAACTAATCACCCTAAAAAAAGTGTATTTTACAGGCGATGCTTCAAGAACTTTAACAAAAATATATTTATTGAAGATGTTTCCAACATTAACTGGGCCCTTTATATTAAAAAAGATGATGATGTAAATCAATCTATCAGTTTTCTTTTAAAGACATTTGAAAAAATATTAGACCAACATGCTCCATACAAAAAACTAACAAAGCAGCAAATTAAACTTAAATCAAAACCATGGATCACCAATGGCATACTTAAATCTATTTCTATTAAAAATAAACTATATAAAAAACACACAAAATGTAAAGATATTAGTACTAAAAATGAGCTGTTTTCTAAATTTAAGTTTTATAGAAACAGAATCAGCAATCTACTAAAAAGTAGTAAAAAATCTTATTACACAACCTATTTTAGTAAAAACTTAAACAATATTAAAAATACTTGGAAAGGGATAAAAGAAATCATTAATATAAAACCTTCCTACTATAGTTCAACTCTCAAACTTAAATTGAAAGAAAATATTATAACAGATCCAACTACTGTATCAAATATATTAAACAACTTTTTTGTTACTATCCAAAACAAACTTCAAAACAAAAACATACCTTCAACATCCAAATTTACTGACTATTTCAACTCTCCAAATTCTAATACATTCTTTATTGATCCTGTCACAGAGAAGGAAATCTCTGGTCTTATTAAAACCACTCTTAAAACTGGAAAAAGCTTTGGTCCTAATAGCCTTCCTACATTCCTTCTTAAACTTATTCCAGACATAATTTCTAAACCTCTCAGTATTATTATAAATAACTCATTTCAAAACGGTTTATTCCCAGATGCTTTCAAAGTTGCTAAAGTCATTCCAATATTTAAGAAAGGTTCTATAATGGATATGTCTAACTACCGACCTATCTCTCTTCTTTCAAACCTAAGCAAACTCTTCGAAAAAGCTATGCATAAGAGGCTCTATGCATTTTTGAATAAATTTAAATGCCTTTACAAACACCAGTATGGGTTTCGTGCTAATCATTCCACGACTCACTCACTTATTAAAATTACTGAGTCAATTAGAAAAGCTCTTGATAATAAAACTTTTGCATGCGGTGTCTTTGTAGATCTGCAGAAAGCTTTTGATACAGTAGATCATTCTATCCTACTCAAGAAATTAGAATATTATGGAATCAGAGGAATACCTCTTAAATGGTTTACCTCCTATCTTCACAACAGATCTCAGTTTGTCTCAGTCGGTGACTCAAAATCTACTCAAATAAAATGTTCCAACGGTGTTCCTCAAGGCTCAGTATTAGGACCACTACTTTTTCTTCTCTATATTAATGACCTCAATAACTCAATTAAGTATGCAACTCCTTACCACTTTGCTGATGATACTAACTTGCTCATTATCAACAAATCTTTAAAAAAAATTAACAAATACATTAATCATGATCTTGCCAATTTAATTCAGTGGCTTCGCTCAAATAAGCTTTCCCTCAACTGTAACAAAACTGAACTGGTCATATTCAAATCTAAAAAAACAAAAATCAATAAAAATTTAAACTTTAGATTAAGTGGCCAGAAAATCACTCCTGTAAACTCAATCAAATATCTTGGAATTATAATTGATTCCAACCTATCGTTTGTATCCCACCTCAAAGACTTAGCCTTAAAATTGAGCAGATCAAATGGAATGCTGGCTAAAGTTCGCCATTATGTCAATCTGAAAGCATTGTTAAACATATATCATGCCATTTTTGGCTCGCATATACGATATGCTTGTCAAATATGGGGACAATCTCAACAGCAAGAAGTTTTAAGGATATCTCATCTTCAAAACAAAGCTTTAAAAATAATACATTTTCAGAATTACAAATCCAATCCTAATGTGCTTTATCTTACTTCTAAGATCCTTAAACTATGCGACCTTGTTCAATTCTTGAATTGCCAGTTTGTCTGGAACCACCAACACAAAAACCTACCTCTTTCCTTCAACAATTTCTTCCCAAAAAATGCAAATAACCGATACTATCTTTGATCAACTGATAATCTCAATCTTGCAGTCTTAAATCATCGTTCTGTTACTTATGGATATAAGTCCATAAAAAACCAAAGTATAAAATCTTGGAATAACCTTCCCTATGACCTGAAAGCTCTCCATTCAATTTATGTTTTTAAGAGTAAGCTATTCCATTCCTTCCTAATCAAATACAGTTTATAAATCCAAAGATATGCGTATCTATGTATAAGTGTTTGTGATAAGCGCATGTGAATAAGTGTGAGTGTATATGTATGTATTTATATATGTATACATGGATGTTTATGTGTGTATGTGTATGTTTGTATATATTTATATGTGTATATATATGTGTGCGTGTGTATGTAAGTATATATATTTATATATATATTTGTGTGTGTATGTGTATATATATATATGTATATGTGTATATATGTATATATATGTATATATATATATGTATATGTGTATATATGTATATATGTATGTGTGTATGTATATATATGTGTGTGTGTGTGTGTGTGTGTGTGTGTGTATATATATGTGTATGTGTATGTATATATATGTATATGTGTATGTATGTGTGTATATATGTGTGTTTATATATGTGTCTATATATGTGTGTATGTAACATAATGTGTGTATGAACATAATTTTATATTCTGATATTTTCATAATTACTGTCGTGTAAGGTTTTTATATAACCAACTTTATTAATATATTTGATTATCTATTTGAGTTTATAAATCACAGTATAGTATAAATCACATTAACAAAATATGATAATAATATAAATCACATTAATAAAAGGTGTATGTGTGTGACTAATACTAAATGACTATTATTCTTTTTATGATTATTGTAATTATTTTTATTGTTGTCATTTTATTTTTATTATTATCATTATACTTTTATCATTGTATTGTTATTATTGTTACTACTACCACTCTTATTATTATCATTATTAGTATTTTGCTCCTTTAACTTTTAATGTTTGCTTTGTTACAGCTGTGGACGATTATTACTATTAGCATTAACAATATATTTAGTAGCTTTTATTTACAAGGTTTTTACTTAAGATTAGTACATGTACTATTTGTAAACTTCCGTGAATGTAACAACTATTTCAGAATATATGAATTGATTTAATTAGATATAAATAATGCTAATAAATATAATGCAATGAACTAGATAAAACTTTAAGAAAGTAAACAAAAAACTAGGTAATAGTTATAATAGTAAATGTTATTGTTATTAAATGAAGAAACAAAAATTAAAAATTGAAAAGTTAAATCGATTAAAAAGTTAAATAAAAAAAATATAAAGAATTTAACTTCATACTTGACTTAATTGACTTTTAATTGATTAGTAGGAAGTCCATAGTCGATTAAATCGAGTATTCAATTTTTCAGTCAACTAATTTTAACTTTTGACTAATCGACTTTTAGTTAATTTAGTTAAATTATGCAATAATTAGCAAAGACTTTCGTTATAAAAGAGTTTTTCTTGTTTTGTTACAAAATTCTTTAACCTCGCATAAAGATCACAATAATAAGTCTCTTTCCTTATCTAACATAATTTGTATACTTTAACAAATAAAATTGAAATTGATCATGGAAATTGACAAGGAAAATGAAGTGTGATACACATATTAGCCAAGAAGAGCATGTAGAAAAAAATTAAAGAGAATTTAATAATAAATAATAATAATAATAAAGAAAGTATAAAAAAATACACACAGTATGTATTAATCGCCACATTGTATACTTATGCGCATAGAAAATCAGCATATTTATAATAAACCATCAACTATTTTAACAACTATTTTAAAGAATTCACACGAAAAAACTTACTGTGGGTTGAAATCACAATGAGAAATCCATCCTGAATGACCAATACCAGTTCGTATATTTTCACCACTGTGAAAAAAAAAAAAAAAAAGTAATAAAAAAGAAAAAAGGAAAAAAAAGAACACAATTTGTTAGCTACAAGTTCAAAACTAAAGTGAATATTTTAAAAACATTTTCTATAAGTATGAAGATTTTAAATAATCATATGGCAATCTTATAAACACTGACTCTGGAATCAACCATAACTTCCAAGTTTGATCATCACTTACTGTTGCTAAAATCTGCTTATGAGGATGAAGAGAGATTCTAAAAATTAATTAAATGGTAAAATTTAAATTAATTTAAAAAATATATATGTCTAGGGAAAAAAATAAATATAACTAATAACAGTACTTTGTGTGTCTAACAAATAAAAAAAAGAGGAAAAAAATAACTAGGAAATGAAAAAATTAAAAATTTACCCACTCACTGCCAATGAATGAGCTTTAAAGCTATTAATAAGATGGAATTCAACAGTCTTTCTTGATTGTAAACATTCACTTGACTTATTTGATAGCAATGGACTGAAACCTTTATCTGAAGGCCAATCAGAATCCTTAAAAAAATAGTTATTGCTATTTTTTAATATAACAGTTTTTTATTTTAATTTATCCTACAAATTATTTGCACCTGTCAAACAGGACAGACAACTATTTATTAATAGTTTCCTAATATATTTCTATTAGTGTATTTTTCTTAATGCATTTTTAACCTATTTACAAGATCCGTTTACTTATGTTTAACAGCCCTAAACTTATTAAATAACTTTTTTTTTAATTTGAATTTTACCATTGCTAAAAAAGTTTAAATAACATCTTTTTCACTTAATTCACTATAATCCAGATATCATTTTTTTTTTTTTTTTTATAAATTTCCATCAATAATTTGAAAAAATTAAAACAATTTTTTAATACAATTAGAGTTATAAAACCTTATTATAACAATATGTGACAAAATAATTTGTTAATAACAATATGATATGACGATCAAATCTTATTAATAACAATATGATATAATAATAAAATCTTATTAATAACAACACGATATAACAACAAACCATGGTTAACAATAAAAAATTACTATTATTGACAAGATTTCTTTGCTAATAAAAATATCCTATCAATAACAAGATAACAATGAAGCTTTCTTAATAATAATTTATTATATTAGGAATTTTTCATCCATAGAATCTTATCTCTTGCCAAATTTAACAGACTTTAAAAAATTTTGCAAGTTTGTGAGACTAATTTATTTTGTTTAAAAAAATTTTCCACTGTTTTACCTTCAGATCTTAGAGTTAAAGGTTATTATTCTTTGATTTGCAAATACTCCAATGGTCATATCATTGACTGTATACTTACATACCTATTCACCTATTCATCATGAAATCAGGTCCTAATCTTCTGATTATTCTTTTATGCTCTTTTTTCTAGCATCAGTTCACTCAATCATCTTCATCTATGTTCATTATCATTCTTCTTAAAATCTTTTTGTTTTTATTTCTGATCAAATTGACCAAGCTCTTCTTCTTTATTCACCTGTCAATATTGATGTTTTTGGTGACAATAATATCTCATCATAAAGAATAGCTCTAGATGACTCTCTGACCTAGCTGGAACTAAAGTTCAAAACCTTTGTTTTTCTCAATTTCTTACCCAGCTAACCTTTTGACATGCTTTCAGACAAACCTAACCATATACATTAAATCCTTGATTTATGTTTGATCTGGGATCCTAGCTTGCGCTTAGTTTCTCCTTTAGGTGATTCAGATTATAATATGGTCTCATTTAAATTTTTATCTTGCACTTCTTCTTAATTACCTTAATTATAACTCCCTTAAAGGTGTCTGGGACTTCTTTTGAAATTTTCTAAGCTGGCCCTTTGGGTCTTTCTGCTGAAAATTCCTACTCATGCCATTTCCTTAATTCAGTCAAACATAAAAGTGTTTTTCCTTTTATTTATCTTATGAATCTAATGACCACATTCTCTATGACATCACAAAGAAACAGATTAATTAACTATAAGACATTCTGATCACCAGGGTGGAGTGAAAACAACTTTTTAGAATTTCTGTTATTTTCCATGATTTCTATATTAATTATAAGAAAACTAAAAAAAATGAGTTAAGATAAGCAAATTTGGAAAAAAATTACCCCCTGCAGCAACATTTGGCCAACATTTGAAATTTGTTATTCCAAATAGTCATTTGTAGTATGCTTTCAAACACATTATTTCGAGTCTATTAATAGGTTAACTTATAGGAGTTTTGAAACTTATTAGGTGCATGGGGTGCACTCAGGGGTCAAAATAGGAGCCAGACATCGCCGCCCCTTGGATCATTCTTAAGACTTGCTAGAAAAGGGCAACAAATCATTGTTCATTTTTTCAGTAAAAATGAACAATGGTTAGTTGCCCCCCTTTAACAGATCTCAAAAACAATTTAAGAGGCTCTGATGTATGACACTTATTTCGACTCCTGTTTACTATATAAAATTAATGTACAAAGAGCAAAATTTTGTAACAAAACTTCATCACAAGACACCATTTCATCACAAGACACCTTCAAATTTGGTCAAGTCTGGTATCTATCAAGTCTGGTATCTTTCCTTGATTTGTTATTGTATCAGTCTACTGATGCAATAACGAATTGAGGCTTGATATATCATTTTTAGACTGTCAATCCTTGTACACACCACACTTTGGGATGTGTACAAGGATTGATAGTCAAGCTTCTTGCAAGTTTGCTAGACTTTTTTTGAACAAATGGTATCCTCTGAATTTTCAGCCGATTTGGTCACAATCTTTTCAATAAAGTCACATTTTCGCTGACCCCAAAGGCTTTGTTCAGTAGTTCTGCCTGGTTATTTTTCATTAGCATTCATATCTATAAATTATAGCTTTTGAATAGCCCTCCTTCTTGAAATGGTTCCAACCAATATGTTTTCCACCTTCAAGCTTTTTTTGATAAAAATTGTACTCACTACAATCTAGGGCTTGCTGATTTTGTTTGCTTGTTGATTTAACATTTTAAATTGTTTTCTAAACAAAAAATAATCAGGCAACTTATATACGAGTTAAGAGAGGAAAGATAGAGCTTTAATTTGATACCAAAGACTAATAATTTTATCAAACTCACTAATTAATTATCCCTAATTAAAACTAGTCTCAAATTTAAAGGACCAGGTGTTACCTGGCCAAATGCAGCAGCGAGATACCATGATTCTTCTATTGTGCAAGTTTCATTGGACTTTCCAATAGAGCTTAAGTAGTATCTTTTATGAGATACAACTCAGGCACTATTATTATACTTCTATCTGAACATGGTTCTCTTATTATTAGAAAATTTGAGTGTTCTCTTTTGCTAACAAGTACAACCCCTTTATTTAGACTTCACTAATTTTCAGGTTATCCATGGTTTTCATGCGCTCATGCCTCAACTTGCTCAGGTAAACAACTTGTGTTTTGTCATCATGTGAAATAATGTTAATATCCTCAAGTACAACTGAAGGAATAGGCACAGCAGTTCTGACTGAGGGTCCATGGTGATCACAGACCAATGAAAGAGACAGGAGAGACAATCATATCTGCTTTGAAAATGATAATGGTGTCTGAGTGCTTTTATCAATAGCATGTTGTTCAGAAGCTATAGGTGTGACAGAAACTATAGAATCTAGTGGCACTGCATCATTAAGGTTTGAGCTTTATTTGCTTCCGATATTCTGTAATTTTGCTGTAACTTCTTTGTTTATTGATTCAAAAGCTATTTTATGTTCACTCCTTTGATCTTCCAGGGAAGTGTAAATGGGAAGTACACAGCTTGTACCAATTAACTTTGGCACAGCAGCAGCAGATTTTGACTTGGAAAAGAGATTTACCAAATACTTTGGCTAGTTTATCCTTATAGAGTTAAAAGTTGTTTTATTTACTTTCCCTGTCAGCAGTTAGAGTTTTTCTTAAAATTAAAATTGAATATTGAGCATAAAATCCATACTCTACTCAGAGCTTCAACACATATCATATTCAATTAACTATTACTATTACTAACTACATTATATATTATAGCTATATTATTATTATTATATATAATTAAATTATTATTATTTCTAACTAAATAAATATCTGTGACCATTGTTCAAATAATGATAAGTGCAAAATTGGTCATTTTGAGATAACTATACAGTTCCGTTATACTTTGTTAGAACTTTCATTTTGTCTAACTGTGATTGCTGTAGTTGAAAAAAAAAAAATTTTTTTATGAAAAATAATTTAATTTTCATTTTTACCCAATTTATGGCAACAAATCAAATTTTCAAACTCTTCTCCTGCAAAATGTCATATATGCACTTATCATAAAATTGAACAATGGCCACAGATATAATTACCAACATTTAAAAAAACATTTTGCTTTGCAACTCCAAGTAGAGCATGGATTTTTTTATATGATCATATTCGATTTTTTCTGTTGAAAAATTTTTCTTTTAAATGTGTTTAAAAAGATTTTAATAACTTTTTATTAAAAAATTGATTATTTTAACAATATTAATGAATAATACAAACATACCTAATATGCTATTACTTTGAGGTTTGTAAAAAACATTTTAAAAGATGTAAAATTTGCTCTAATAAGTAATATTGATCAAAAATTGCTGCAGGGGTAATTCTTGTCCAATTTTGGTCATCTTGGCCTCATTTTTTTAGTTTACCCATAACTGATATATAAAAATTAGGGAGAACAGTTGCAATTCTGAAAAAAATTATTTATTAAACATTACTACAACTTATGGTCAATTGTATCACCCTTAACAAAGTATTTTTTATTATTTATTTTTTTATTTTTTAACATCTTCGCTTCCAACAAGTCTGCAAGCAACCACTAATAAAGTTGAGAGTTACTGGATGAGAAAAGATGAATTTTATAGAACAAGATAACTATTGACAGAAGACTTAAAAGATTGCAAATTATATGAATCAGGAAAGCAAGATGAAAGAAGCGAATTCCAAAGAACTGATGTCTAAGGAAAAAAACTAGACTAATAAGAGTTTTTGGAGCACTTAGGAATAGTCACAGAAAAGAGACGAGATTTAATTGAATGACAAGTAACACAAAAATGAATTTTAGTAAATGGCACAAGTGACGCTAGCTCTTTAGAGCAGTACCCATTATAGTATTGTAGAAAAGAGAAAGAGAAGCAACATAACGACAATATGATATTGGTTGGAGGTTGGCTGCAAGAGCAGGTCCAACTATGTTTACAAGAAAAATGGTAGTATCATCAGCAAACAATGCCACCTTAGATGTGAGAATACCTGGAAGATCATTAATATAAATTAATTAGAGTATAGGGCCAAAAATAGAACCTTGAGGAACCCCTGAAGTTACTAGATATAAAGAAGAGTGCTGTTCATCGAGGACAACTTTTATACTACAATTGGAAAGGAAGGAATTAATAATCTTAAAGATGTTACCTGATACACCGTAAGTAGAAAGCTTATGGAGAAGACCAACATGCCAAACTTTATCAAAAGCTTTAGAAATGTCAAGAGTGATAGCCTTAACCTCTCCACCTCTGTCTAATGTACAATAAAATCTATCAGTTATTACTGTTTGCAAATCAGCAGTAGAACGAGAAGATCAAAAGCCATATTGATGATCAGAAAGCAAGTTATTAGATTCAAGATGAGAGATTAAGTGTTTGTTAATTAAAGATTCAAAAACTTTGCTTATTATAGGAAGAAGACTAATGGGGTGGTATTTAGACGAGTCAGATCCCTCTCCAGAATTTTTGAAAATAACAGATGCTGCTTTTTAGCATGCCGGAAAACAAGACTTCGATAAACATTTGTTAAATAGTTTTGAAAGTATAGACAATATCGGTATCGGTCGAAATTTCAATTTGAACCGATACCGAAATTTCATTTTTGGTACTTTTTATTAATTCTGCAAAATTTCAATTGAAAATCATACTGAAAACCCGAAAATTTGTAATATTTACAATTTTTATCTAATTTAGAAAAACATTTCCCTTTAAGAATTTTCACAAAATATTTTAAGAATTTTCACAAAATATTTTAAGAATTTTTACAAAATATTTTAAGAATTTTTACAAAATATTTTAAGAATTTTCACAAAATATTTTAAGAATTTTCACAAAATATTTTTAGAATTTTCACAAAATATTTTTAGAATTATCACAAAATATTTTAAGAATTTTCACAAAATATCTAAAAAAAAAAATTGTTTTGCAGAAAAAATCTGCTAGTTGTTAACTTTTGCTATTAAGTTATAGCACCAACTTATGTATCAAATCTCAATTTGTAATGCGTGTGTAACCAATTCTAACATAATACGAGAATAAAAAACAACAAATGTAAAATTATATTTTTAAATAAACTTTTCTAATGAAATTAAAATTAACTATCCGAAATGTCGGTCTCAATTTCGGTAAAATATTTGCCAAAATGTCAATTTTGGTTTCGGCACCAAATTAGAGCACTCGAAATTTTGGTTTATTTCAGTTTCAACTTTTTTCCTATTACGGTTGATCACTACAGACGACTGCTCCGGAGAGAAAACTTCTGCAAGACTACAACAGGTATGTTGTCTGGACCACAAGCTGTAGAAGTGTCTAAGCAGGAAATCACTTTAGATACAGAAGCTGGATCAAGCAATGGATCAACCTGTCAAGCAACGGATCAACCTGTTTGTCGCCTATATCAGGTAGAACGCACCTAGTGGAATCAAGAGATGATATTGATAAAGAGTTCTTAGCAAACAATTCAGCTTTGTCTTTAAGTGAGGTGAACCATATCTGAACTATACAAGAGAGGTGGAATAACAGATTTGCCCTTATTATTGATACTGTTAAAGATTCTCCAGAAGTCACAAGAGCCTAATTTTTGAGATAAAATACAAGATTTCATGACCTGAGAATAGCAGTCTTTGGCGTTAGAAAAACTTTTTTACAATGGTTTCTAGCAATAGTAAACAGATGTCTGTTTTCTGGAGAATCGTTTTGCTGATAGATAGGAAAGTAATGGTTTCGATTGGAAATTGCAGCAGCACAATGCGAGGAAAACCATGGAGAAAAGTGAGGCTTGAATTAGAATCGTCGAGAAGGAATAAAAGATTCCATGCCAGCCTGAGTCCAAGAAGTTATTTAAGAAGCACATTTATCAGCAGGAAGACAAAAGATTTTTACCCAAGGGCCATCATGAAGAAAGTCACGAAAAGAGTCCCGATCAGCTTAAAGGTAGTAGTAAGAGACAATGGTTGGGGAAATCTGATGATGAAGAAGGATGAGATAATAGTTTTAGAGAGATCAAACCATGATCAGAAGCACCTAAGGGTAAATGTGGAGAAACTGAGCAGTGACTAGGATCAGAAACAAGACACAAGTCGAGTGGAGAAGAAAAATGATTCGGGTTGTCTGGAAAACGAGTTGGAAAGTTGACTATTTGAGTTAGAGATAGAGAAAAGCAAAAGTTGTGGGCCTTAACGCCTGCAGATTCATTGACACTAGAGCCAAGCCATTCAGTGTGAGGAGCAGTAAAGTCACCAACAACAATGATATTGGCTGATAGATAAAGAGAGAGGGCTTGGTCATTTTGATCAGAAATAACATCGAAAAGATTGTAGTTTTAAGATGAAGGAGAGTGATATAAAACAAAGAAAAAGGTGATGAAGTGAAGTGGTGCTAAACGAAAGCACATAAAAGATTAGTCAGTGGGTTCAAACCTAGTTTTCTGACAAATGGGTGAATTCTTACGAATATAAATGCCCAGGCCAAGCATGTAACTATTGGAGTCTTTATGAATTAAAGGAAGATAACCATCAAAAAACTAAGATCACAAGATGAGACAGCTGAACTTAAATTAGTCTCACAAAAAGCCTGTAGGTCTGGTGAACTTTGCAAGAGATAAGACTCAACAGAAGAAAAGTTACTTCAAAGACCACGAATATTAGTGAATGATAGGTTTAGAGAGCTTGGTGATGACGATGGTTTTTGTGTTTTATAGTTTTTGATACTTTAGTCATTTTTAAATTTGGTAAAGAACTTGACTCAAAGCATAGATAGTACTCAGTACACTATTTCATAGTCCAAGCAATTACCTCGTTCTGACAATCAATGCAAATTTTGATTCACTCATTCTTCTCCTGATTCGCTAACTGTAATTACAAAAAGTTCTATCCTGCATAATACGATAGCAGTTAGGCAAGGGCCATTACTCTTAACATATCAAAGGCTTTCGAAAGGCATGCTGGTCAATCTAGTATAACTATAACTAGTTAAGTTAGTAACCAATAATGTTGCATCTGTTGACTTGTTAAAACTATTGTTGTTGTTTTTTATAAACTATTTTAATTATAACTAATTTTTATTACACTTTTTTTTATTATAATTTTTTTAAAGCAATTTTTCATGATTATTTGAATTGATAAAATTTATAGTTTTTTTATATATACTGTCAACTGTTTCTTGCTTTGTAACTATCTTCTTTAAGTAACATTAAACTTAAATAGTCATTGGCTGCAGCCTTGTTGAAAGTTAATTTGCTTTTAAAAAAAAAAATCAATTTAATTTAACTTGAAGTTAAATAAAAATTAAAATATTTTAGGACCTGTAAATACCTTTGGATGCTTTTTGGGTGAAATCTTTAACTCTTTTGTTGGAGATACTAGTTTCAAAATTGAAGTATCTTGGTCTAAAAAATTTTTAAGTTCAATTGAATTATTTCTATTTTAAAGTACAGCATTACTTGTAATTGTTACATATATATAAAATGTTTAAGAAAAAGCATTCATATGTTGTTTAATCTTAAAAAGTTTGTCTAGAAATCAGTTGAACCTATTTTAGGTGCACCATTACAATTTATTCAATCAGTTAATCAAATAAGTTGGCTTAAAATGTACAAAATTTCACCTTTGTTTGAAGTTTGATGCTTTGTTACGGACTGAAAAATTTCTATCTATTAAATAATAAAATAATTAAAGAAATTAAAAAAATAAAAAATAAATAAATAAAAGTGCTAAGTACTTGATTGACTGCACGATCTCGTTCCAATTTTGTTAGCATTTTTTCTCTCATTGCAGTCTAAATTTAAATTCATTATTTTATTTGTACACAAATATGTAGCAACAATTTTTATTGTAATAACTTTTATCAGAGTTTATTAAAAAATTTCAAAACTAAATATATTAAAAAATTTTATATATAAAAAAAAGTTATGGGTGTTGTAATAAAAATAAAAACCAAAAAAATTAATTGCCTCATATTTTTGCTGCAACGATTTTAATAGAGGCTCATATGAATCATAGTGTTCTTTTAATCTGAAAAAATATTAATTTCTGACTTGATAACTAAAGAAAGAATTTTTAACTAAAAATAAGTGGGGTTCCAATATATGTGGTTCAAAAGACCTTTAAACCATTTTTTGTACTTAGTAGCGCCATTTAGGAAAATTTGAAATATATATATATACATATATATATATATATATATATATATATATATATATATATATATATATATATATATATATATATATATATATATATATATATATACATATAAAGTAATATATATATATATATATATATATATATATATATATATATATATATATATATATATATATATATATATATATATAACATAATAAAAATAAAATTTAAAGTGCTAGAATCACAACTACTTGTATTACCTTTTTATATCAGATAACAGTTTTTCTTTTTCTTGTACAATTCTTTTGTGGTGTAACCGATGAAAATCTCGTTCTTTTCGCAATTTTAAATGTATATCCTTCGCTTTACTTTTTTAAAACAAAGAACTCTTTTTAAAACAATTATTATCAAAAAAATGTCTTTAAATACTTGCAGCACAACTTTATAAATTAATAATTAGTTTATAAAGTTATGCCGTTAATAATATTAAATAATTTCAAGAATAACAACACAAAAAGAGTGCAACATAAAAATATAAAAATTGAAGAAAAAACTTGATGAAAACAGTGCGATAGCTAAGACCTATCAGTTCCGGCAACAGACATAGAGAGGTTAACTAACAAATCACTACACGTCGAAAACCTATTAAAGATTTTTCTTAACATTGGTACGACCATCTCTATATACATTTTTCAAGGGGGCAGAAGAGTTTGATTTTATATTTAATCCCTATATATTATTCAGTATGAACAACATATACAAACTTTCGACTCAATTAAACGATTTTAATAACTTTATTAATTTAATACTTAAAAATTTTAATAAATTACTTTGTTAAATCTTTGTAGTTCTTTAATTCCTTACTGAGAGAATTGACTAATTCATCCAACTGTCTATTTCTAAAAAACAAAAACAAAAAAATAAGGAAAAAAACATCAGAAAGTACACAGCAGGAAAAACATGAGTAAAACAAACAAAAAAATTCTTTAAATCATTATTAGAATATTTGACAATCCAAATGTGAACTTTTTTACAAAAAAAGCTCTGATAAAACTCTACTATAATTTTTTTTAAATACTTCAGTAATAATTAAAAAAATAATGAAAAAACCATTTCATTTGAATTGTCTGTACAGATATGAACGAACACCTGCTATAAATATCTGGTACATTGCTACAGTCTTCCTCTTTCAATAAACCTTTCTCTTTAAACTCATACCTAAATTAAAAGCCAAAACTATCAATAAAATTTAAAATGTTTTTGGAATATTTTAAATAAATCAAAATAAAATAATGAATAAAAAGTTTGTATAAATACATTTGTATGTTCTATATAATAAATAAAGCTATATAAGCAGACTTCAGGCAAAACCTCAAATAACATTACATTAGACTTTAAGAAATTTTTCATAATTATCTTGAGAGCCCTTAACTCCTAGAAACATTAGTGTAAAGTTTTTACTATATACTTCTAACTGTAACTGGATACTGTATCTCAAGCAAACACTCTGCTACTGCATTTTTGATGAAGTAGCAGAGTGTTTGCTTAAGTTCAAAACGTTGTTCAATGTTAAACTGTGCTGAACTTGTTTATATGTGTAGCAGTATTGCTATTCCCTGGTAGAACTGTGCCAAACTTGTTTATATGTGGAGTAGCATTACTAATCAAAGTCCATCTTTCAGAGTGATAGATTTGACTTAAGAGGTTTTAACAACATTAAAAATTAAATTGCCTGAGTAGCTTTCTCAAATGTAGTGACTCATTCATCATCATTTTGATAATAGTTTTCTGCAATTGTAAAAATATCTATAAAGCTGTTATTACAGTTGAAAATATTTTAAAGCAGAAAACATAATTAAAAAAATAACCGTTTACCATTCTGTTTGAAAGCAATCAAGAGTTTTTTTCATATTGAATCGAACCAAAAAATTACGCACATAATCCTCAGGTACTTCATGCCTCTATTAAAAGAATAAAACTCTTTACAAAACTTAAAATTTAAGCTTGAGCCATAAGGTGTTAATTACCCAAGAAACTTGTAAGTAAATATTTTAATCATAAAAAACACTTTATAAAGTTCATGTAAAAAATCTTCGAAAAAAATTTTGAATATTTGCAAAAAAAAAAAATTTTTTAGTTATAACTTTTTGTGTTTTTGATAAAACTTCATCTGTTTGATTCTAAACTTGAAAAAAACATAACATTAATAAACAATTAAATGTAACATTAGGTATCAAAAATAACATGAAGAAATATATAACTTTTAATACTATTTACCTGAATTAGTGGGACACTTTCGTTTTCTTTAACAATTTTAACTGCTGTATCAAAATCTTCATCAGTTAAACTTGCTTAAAAAGTTAGTATAGATAAATTTCTTTAAAAATTCAATTATAAAAAAATAATTTAGAGAAGGAAATAAAAAAATTACAAATTATTTTAATTTTGATTCAATATTCCCCATGGATTTCATGTTGTTAAAGCTATCAGACTTTAAAAACCAGCACAAAGAAAGCAAGAAAAAATGTTATAAATTTTTTATTCTGATTCACTTCCAACAAGGCTGAAAGCAAGCTATTAAGTTGGGAGTTAGATGGGAAAAGAGTTCCAAAGGGTAGAAGGGGTGCAAGGAAAAAAACTAGACGAATAAAAGTTTTTAGAGCAGGGACAGATACAGTAAATGAATGAGACTTTGCTGAATGAAGAGTCAAGCAAGAATGAGTTTTAGTTGATGGAACTAGAGATGATAGTTACTTTGAGCAGCAACCATGATAGTATTTGTAGAAAAAAGAAAGAGATGCAACTTTATGATGATGGGAAAGAGGCTCAAGCTTCACAGATAAAGCGGGTCCAACCACGTCTACAATGCATTTTTGGACTTTGTCTAGAAAAGAAAGAACATCATTTGAAGAACCAGCCCAAATATGGCAACAGTATTCTATACAGGGACGAATAAGAGTTTTGTAGAGGTAGAGAATGCAATCAGGAGTAAGAAAATAGTAAGCATGATAAAGAGAAGCAAGCTTAGCGGATAAGCATCACCTAATGAATATTTATAAATAAGCTGCAAAATATCAGTTTGGGTAAATCTTTTTAAAGTTTTCATGCACACGTAACAAATTTTGCTGAATCACAAAGAGAATGGATGTAACCCTGAACACCATTGTATTTTCCAGACATATTGGCTCCATTGTTGTAAATAGTTAGACACCCTTCTCTAATTTTTCAGTTGTCTCTGTTGCAAGACCTTCTTTGGTTTTTGGTGAGATTCAATGAAGTCCATAAAGCTTTTCACAATTGTACAAGTTTCATCATTAATGTAAACAAACTTGATTATTTGAGTCATCTGCTCCTAGTGGGAGGCATCTGTAGTGCAGTCAAACAGAAGAGAGTAGTATTTAGCTTCTTTGTTGTTTGACAATATTTCACTTCCAACTTTCTGCCTGAGTAACTCAATCAGCTCAATTTGAATTTGAGGAGAAAAGTAGAATGTTGTGGTTTTCTTTGAAGAAAATAATAATGACTTATCAACTCAATCAAGTTCAGAAAAATTCCACTGTCTTATTGACTGATGACGTCTAGGGTGCCCTGAAGGGCGAGACTGTTCTTTGAACAGAATAAAAATGCACCAACCATATTCAAGATGTCTCTCCGCTTTTTCACTTTCCTTCTTCAAGGTTTTTTTAGAGAATTTTGCATCTTTGGTGTTCATTGCTACTTTCATGTTCAGGAACTCTTGCGGTTTAGTTTTTTCCAGCCATAAAACTCTATTTAAATTTCTGAGAAATTGTCGCCTAATGATGGGACATTCCATATAGCCTCAAAGTATAACAAATATAAATAAAAATAGCATTGAATATTCTCCATTAAAAGAAGATAATTTTATAAAAATATATTAACTATGTAAGTGCTAAAGGGTGCTCTTCTGTTCAGTAAATGAGATTTATTTTTCGGGGAATTTTGTGCCTTTCTAAGTTTTGCGCCTCAGGTCGAGGCCCAGCTGGCCTTGACCTTAGTACGGCCCTGCATCTAATGCACAATAAAATCTTTCAGTAACAGCAGTAGCAAGTCGGCCATAGAGCAAGAAAATTTTATAATTTATAAATTGTTCAAATAAAATGTGTTTAAATAATTACAGAACACAAAATTAATATTGGCCTATCGCAGATTCTAGTGTGCATAGTAACTCAATAACAAAAGCATAGATATAAGAACTTACCATCAAGAGAAAGATTATCTTCAATTGAAATCTTGTCATAATGAAATTCATCATCACTGTCAGGTTCAAGGAATGCTTCTAGAAAATTATTTAAAAACTTGCACATAAATCTCATAATATATCATATGTTTATATTATATTATATATACATATGTATGTATATATATATATTATATATATATATATTATATATATATATATATATATATATATATATATAAATTATGTTAGCATATTCTACAAACAGTGCTCAATGTTCTTAAAGAAAAAAGCAATAATAATTAGTAAAAACACTTATCTAATTTTTGTCTTCAATAATTTGTTTTTCAATCAGTATGTTCATCAGAAAGCTTCCTGATGAACCTACTGATCAAGAAACAAAATTGTTCAAGACAAAAATTAAAATAAGTGTTTTTAATAATATATATATAATATATTATAATATATATATATATATATATATATATATATTATATATATATATATAATATATATATATATGATGTTTATATATATATATATGATGTTTATATATATATATATATATATATATATATATATATATATATATATATATTATTTTTTAATAAAAATACAAGGACAGTTGTTCCTTTTTATTTTAGTAAAAAATTATTTAAATTTATTTTCTCACTCATCTTTTTTATAACCATTTTCTAACCTTTTGACTCTGAAACAAAAACCTTAACGAGTTTTTCCAAAAATGTGACAAGTTTTTGTGGATTTTTTGTTTGCAGGCTCTTACCAATGCAATTTTTTGCAAAGCATGCATAACTGATATAAGCATAAACATACCCAAATTTGAAGTTTGCTTCATGTCACCAATAAAAGTTTTTGCAATTCCAAGAATACTATAAGTTTGTTTACACAACAACACTTAAATTTTTTTTCTTTTTTTAACAGATTGATGCATATGAAGTAATATATTAAATTGCTGTAAACTCACCAAATACCAACATAGATATTTTGATGACTGATTTAGCAAATTACCAATGTGAAGGAGGATTTTTTTTCAAAAACTTTTATATGGACAGCTATTGACCTAACGTTTAGTCCAAACTGGTGAAAGGGATTATGTTCACCTACTGAATTATGAAAAGTAGCAGCAAAAATTCTTCAGCTTCCTGATACAAGTGTGGCTTGCAAAAGAGGTTTTAGCAGTTATGCAAATATTCACAGTGCCAAAAGAAACAGATTAACAAATGAAAGAGCAGCAAAATTTGTGTTTGTATCACAAAATATAAAACTTAAAACAATGGATATATGTGCAACACAACAATAAATTTTGCTTAAAGAACCAATAAATATTTCAGATAAATCTCATGAATCAATAAATGTGTCAGATGAAGATTCACCTGAACAAGAATTTGAGTCACTTGTATAAGAATCAGAGTTTTCTAATTCAAATTCTAAAGAAACCTTATTAAACTAAAGAAGGAAATAGTTGGAATGTTGTTTGTAACTAAAGTTGTACTCTATTAATCCATTAATAAGAGATTTTATCAGATTAAAAGAACATTTTAAAAAAACTGTATGTACTAATGTACTTTACTTGCAAACATAATAACTGTGAATGCCATACCAAACATATTTCTAAGATATTGTTTTTTTTTTATATAACTAACTGAAATTTATAACACAGGTTAAAACATGCTTTTAAAAAAGACATCCTTTGGCTCAAATTTTGCTGAGTATGCTGATAAAAAAAAACATGTTTTACCGAGGGATTCATTTGAAAAAGACTTAGTGTATCAAAGAAGCACTTTTGAGAAACAAATATTGTTGCCAGACTTTTGGCAACAACATTTAATTCTCATTTAATTCTTACTTAAACCTCAAATCGGATATAAAAAAGAATGTTCTCTGTATCTTTACTTTCAAAATAATATTTTAAAGTAATAATTAGACTTAGTCTGACCAATTTACCATAATATTTAATTGTAATACTAACTTTTTTCCTCTTTGATAAAATACTTTTATTATTTTAAGATGCATTTTCAAGTACTGACTCAAAAATGTTATATAATATTTTAACAGTGAATGTAAATAAATTCTGTATAACTTTAAAATCATATAAAAATTCTTTTTGTTTAATGGCATTTTGAGCAGGTCAATTAGTGTAAATTAGCATTTAAAATTGTTTAGTAAATATCAGACTATTTGAGTTTGTTGATAATAAAAGTTCCAAGGCTTTTCTTAGAAGGCATATTTTCAAGAGGAATAC
>NC_088930.1:48365000-48387500 GCF_038396675.1 Hydra vulgaris | reverse complement strand
AAAAAAAGTATCGCTGTACTAAACCAAAAAGTTTAATAGTATCCTTTAATTGCTTTTTTTATTTTATAACCAAACTTCGCTTTATTTAGTAGTATTTTTTGTTCTACCTTCAATAATTTTTGTGCAAGCGTAGTCTTGTCGCTATATCAACCGAATGCTAAAATGTTATAGAAATAATTATTAAAGTCTCACTCCAGTATCACTAACGGCTTTGATTTTTTTTCTTTTTATTTAATTTTTAGTTTTTCTTTAATTTCTTTGTTTTGTTTTATGAGGGATTCATTACAGTTGAGGAAGCTAGCTTATTTTCTTTTTTTCTTTTTGACATTATGTCCTTAAATTCTTATACATGAGCTATAAATCTAAATATTGTTTTAGAAGCAAGCACTGTACCACTATACTATTTTTATATTTGATCTTCCTCTATCACTTTTAGTCATTTTAATCTATTTTTCATGTTTAAACGCTGAGCGCTGAAAGAGACTTCTTAAATTTTTTACAGTCAGAGAGACGAAATTCATTTTTATGAAAATGAGTATCCTCTTTGATTGTTGTGTAGGTACATATTTAAAAAGTTATAAATACTTTTGATTTGTTTTGTAATTTTAAAGATAATGATGGTTTTTTTTATTTTAACTACAATAAAAAAATATCGATTTGCAAATTGAATTTGCAGAAAAAATCATGACATTATTAGTGACATTTTATGGAGACCCACAATGGTTTGAAGTATGTATTTGAAGAGAAGAGGCTACTCAATTTTATTTAATTTTTTAAAATTGTTGTTACAAACCCCTCTGAATATATAGTATATATTCAGACGGGTTTGTAACAACAATTTTAAAAAATTAAATAAAATTGAGTAGCCTCTTCAACAGTAGTGGCCCCATAGATTATTGTTGAAAACAATAAAAAGTATATTGTTATTTCTTTTAATTTGGTGAAAAGTTAGTTATGAGTATGTTAAAAAATGTTTTACTAATTTAAAGTAGTTGCTGGAAATAAATTTATTTTAAATAAAGGAATGTTATTTTAGTTAAACAAAATAAAAATGTGATTTATAAATTTTTGTGAATTATAAATTGTATTTATATCAGTATTTTTATTTAGGCTTTATTTGATCATGTTAAATTGTTTAAAGCGATGTTTAATGTTTTTTTGCATAACTATTTTTGTTTATATATATTTATGTTCATATATTTTATATAATATTATCATTATTGTATGGATTTTTTAATAGTTTCATTTCATACTTTTACTTTAGTTTAATAAATATAACAAATATGGGTTTTCTAGACAAGCTCTCTAAAATCTTTGGAAAAAAGAAAGAAGCAAGTATATTGTGTTTAGGATTAGACAATTCAGGAAAAACTACAATAATAAATAGGTTAAAGCCAGAGAAGACGCAAACAACGGATATTGTTCCAACTGTAGGTTTTACAATAGAAAAATTAGCGTTGCCTGGTTTGACCTTCACTGTATTTGATATGTCAGGACAAGGGCGGTACCGTAATTTGTGGGAACATTACTACAGAGATGCACAAGCTATTATATTTGTAATTGATAGCAGTGATAAGTTCCGTATTGTTGTTGCAAAAGAAGAACTAGACGAGCTTCTCAATCATGGAGACATTAAAATGAAAGCAATACCTGTTTTGTTTTTTGCAAATAAAATGGATATGCGTGACTCACTTTCTCCAGTTCAAATTTCAAACTTACTTAAACTAGATACTTTACGAGAGAAACCATGGCATATTTGTGCAAGTAATGCTATAACTGGTGAAGGTTTGCATGAGGGTGTTGAGTGGCTAACAGAGCAAATTCAGCTAAAGCTAAAGTAAAAAAGAAAACTTTTTTATTTTTTTAAGAACTGTAAATAAAATCTTTTTTTAAATGTATATAATAACAACTAAATAATATTAATAATAATTAGTTAGCTTGCATAATGATTATTAAAACTAGAAGCTGTAATATATTTAACATACAAAATACGAAATAAAAAAGAAGCAGCCTTCTCAACTGTAGCGGTTCCCATAGCCTTGGGAGGTTAACAATATAGAATATATATATATATATATATATATATATATATATATATATATATATATGTGTGTGTGTGTGTGATGATTGGAACCTGGGAACAAAAAAGTCCCAAAGTTTTTGCCTTCCTGCCCCAAATGTGAGAGCAACAAGTTGATGAAATGTTTTTTGTACTATTTTCAACTAGATTTATATTCATCAATAAATTTTAAATTTCATATTAAAATATTTTATCGTTCAGAAATTATGACCATATAAAGTTTAAACCCTCAATTTGAGGGAGTTGCAAATTTTATATGGTCATAATTTTTGAACGCTGAGAAATTACACTGTGAAACTTAAAATTTCTTGATGAATATAAGTCTAAGGAAATAGTAAATAGGGCTTTGGGGCTTTTTTGTTCCCAGGCTCCAATAACTGCAATTTTTTGCAAAGCATTTTTATTTGACATAAGTATAAACATATAAATGTTTGGAGTAAGCTCCTTGTCTGGAAGTTAGATATCTAGAAGACCAAAAAATGCTGGATCTGCTCCTGATATATATTAGGGTATCCCAAAAAACAAGCTTTCACCCTCTATTTTTTTAATGTTTTATTTTAGTGTCTTTTCATTTTAAATTTAAGAAAATTAAAGATGACCAAGCAACTTATTATTATATTTTTCTAAATATAGATAAGTTAAATATATATTTTAATGGGGATTTCTTTTATTATTTTGTTTTCTAACTTGGTTTTAAAGTTTTTTAAAAGAAACTTATTTGTGTCTGTCAGCATTTAGAAATCAATTCTGATATTTTTCTTTTAAAATCTTTTTAAATTCTTGATTCGCATGTGTAATTATTTCAACTTTTTTTTGTAGGCATAATATACATTTTTTGAAAATGTTGCTATGCGCAGACACTGTTTTAAGGGATGACCAATTTAATATAAAACCATCAGTTTTTCCATCTTCCAATTTCCATATCAAAATACATATTTTGATACCATGCTTTCAAATATAGATTTTAACAGCATGTTATCTTTTGAATACTTTTTATTTTTTTCTAAGGATTGCCTAAGATTGTTTATCAGGTACATTCTTAGAAAAAGCAAAATTTTTAGATATCACGTTTTTTGATACACATTTTCCGTTAATTTTTTTTATTAAGAATTGTTTTTTTGTTTTTTTTTAAACAATTTAGAATTTTTCTTTTGTATCAATTTTTGTGGCCTTTTGTAATACTCTCCACGCATGGGGGCCTGCAAGATTTTTTGATATTTCAGATATAATGCATTGTGTAAACTTTAAGGCAATGTGCAAACTCCAAACTTAGGGGAGGGTCGGAAAATTTGCATGGTCATAACTCTTGCAACGAACAAAATTGTTTAGCCACGGATTTGTTTATCTACCGATTTTAAAAGCACTTTTATTATGTTTATGAAAACATTTTTTCTAAATGAGAGTTAAAAAATAATTGGGGGTTGAACCAAAATGTATTAGTAGTTCTATTTCGATTTTTTTACTTTTTTTTTTCAGGGTGTTACTATAGTTTGGAATTATAAAAAATCGCTTTTTTTAAGGGCATCTTTATAAAAACATTTAAAGCACTTGAAAACATTTTTATTAGAGGAGTTTCGGCGTAGCCTGTTATTAAATGATAACAGCATTTGTTTTAGAATTATTTAGTTTGAGTAAATAATAATATACGATAATTCATCATTAGATTTTTTGAAAGGCTATTATGAATTTTTAGAGAGGTAAATATGACAGCAAAAAAATTCACTGTTTCTTTTATTTTGAAAGTGTATATTTTAAAAACATTTTTATCTCCTTACTAATTTCTGACATTTATGACGATAATTTTTAGTAGAGTAAAAGTGGATCAAACCGATCATACTATTTTTTCGATCACTGATCGAAAAATTTAATTAAAACCGGAACTGATAGGAATATTTAAAAAATAAAAACACCAGAAGTAAGAGAATAATCTCCTCTATTCAAATGTGTCAAAATAAAATCCAAGTCATTTTTCAGTCATTTTATTTTTATAAAAGTTTAAAAGAGAGTCGTAAAAATTTGCTTTTTTCTTTTATTTGCTATCGTAATAATTCGGGAACCATAATTCGTTTAAAAATACTTTTACCTCTATCTTGTAGAAAATTTAATTTTAATACCGATTACATAATTTTTTTTCGTTTTACAATTAAAAATTAGACAAAAAAGTAAGAAAAGTGAATATTAAATTTTTCCTGGTAAAACCGATCATTCACATATTTACGTTAAATTCCTTTATTAAGTAATATGTGAATTTTTAAATTAGGTACCAAGGTGAATTAAATTATTGGATTTTCTCATGTGTTAGTTCCGGGTTCTTCCTATATAAAGTTATTTTACAAAAATGACTCAATGACATTTATTAATTATTCACTTTCAAGATGACAACAAGTAAAAAGTCATACAATGAAGAAGATATAGAAGCTGCGTTAAATGATATAAAAGAAAAAAATACTTCAATCAGAAAAGCTGCATTCAAATATGGCATTCCATTCTCAACTCTAACAGGTCGCAAGAACAACAACAATGCTAGCTTCAAGGGATCATGATCAACAACCGTACTCTCACAGCAAACAGCGTCAGTTATGGTGCATGCCTTTAAGTTCCTATGTGATTGGGGTTATGGTTTAACACGAAATGATGTCATGGACTTCGTATGCGGTTACCTTCTTTGTACAAATCAATCAGGCCTATTTAAAAACGGAAGGCCTAGCAAAGACTGGTTTTATGCATTTAAAAACCGATGGTCTAAAGAAATTTCCACAAGAAAAACTCACACTTTGGCATCTGCCAAAGCCGCTTCTTGTATGCAAGAAATAATTGATAATTATTTTGAAGTTATCACTAAGCAATATCAATTGTCTGGGATAACTTCTGGTTGTCACATTCGGATTTGCGATGAAACGAGTTTCTGTGGTGATCAAGGCAAAGCAACTGTAGTATGTTGAAAAGGTGCAAAGTGTGTTTTGAAACTCACTGGTAACAATGAAAAAATCCATTATACAATGAACAATTGCTGTAATGCTGATGGATGCTTTACACCACCATTCGTGGTATACAAAGCTAAACGAAACTTTAGAGCTGAGTGGGCTTTAGGTGGTCCGACTGGCACCAAATATTCAATTTTTAAATCTTGGATGGAGCATGACACATTTATTGAATGGTTGAAGGAAGTGTATATACCAGAATGTCAAGCTATTAGTGGTACTCATATTTTACATCTTGATGGTCATACGTCTCACGTCAGTTTAGAAGTTGTATTGCTATGTCGGGAAAACAATATAATTTTGATTTGTCTACCAGCCCACTCATCTCACATTCTTCAACTACTGGACAGAGGTGTCTATTGCCATGTTAAGCAAGTGTGGAAGGCAGTTCTTACTAAATATTACAAAGACACAAAATGCAAAAACTTAAATAAAGAAAAGTTTCCTACGTTGCTCAAACAGATGTATGAGAGCGGTAAGTGTTTTACACATTTGCACACTATTGTTGGTTTTGAATATACTGGGTTATTTCCACTTAACAAAAACAAAATCAATCAACAGGCATTAGCTATCTCCGAAACGTTTAATCAACCGACGTCTTCAACGCCATTGTGAATAATAAAGTCTTTAGCATTATCTTCTGAACCAGCAACAGCAGCTTCGAGGTTCGACAAATACAGAGCACTACATGAGAGAATGAAAATCGAAATGGAAAATGAGCCAAAGAGTTTTTTTCAAGAAAAAAATCAGTCTCATGTAAAAAAAATTGAGGCAACCTAATATTCCAAAAATTGCTGGCTAATGTATTACAGAACACGGTGTTGCAGATCATTTCAAAAAACGAGAAGAAGTTAAGCAACTCAAATTAGCTAAAAAACAAGCTAAAAAGCGTAAAACCATCTGCAAACTCATAATGCCATTGTCAAACCCTGCAGAAAAAGAAGTAACTCAAAATATAGAACCGATTACAACACCTTCAGCCAAAAGAAGAAAAGTTATTAAATGCAGAAAGTGTTAAAAAGAATAACATTCGGACATGATGTCATGCGAGAATCCAAATTGCAATACTTGGCTCTGCAACAAAACATGTTTGCCAAAAACTTTGTAATGGGTTCAGATTTATTTTGTTGTAAAAAATGTAAACCTTAAATCTTTTATTATTTTTGTATGCTATATAAAAATATATAGCATATTTCTGTATGCTATATAAAAATATATACATTTACATATATGAAATGTTAAATGTATTTTATATTGATCGGTTTTAACAGACTTTCTGCCAAAAGCGATCTTTTTTTTTTCTTCTAGTTTTCATATTTTCAAATACAATTAAAAAAAAAAAAAAAAAATCAATAAATAATGTACTTGTTGGTATTTTTTATCTAATTTAAAAAAAATAGTTTAAAAATTTTTTAAAATAATAAAGTTACTTGATTTTTATTGTTCGGTGATCGGTTTGACCCGCTTTTACTCTATAAATTGAAGTTTAATGATTTGAGTATTCGTTTCTGATGAGCCTTTATTGATAAAACATCGTGTAAAATTAAAAGAAATGATAAGAGATTTTCTACTAATTTACTATTGCTCTATTCTTTTAAAAACGTTGAGCACTCTATTTTGTATAATCAGGGCTGCATCTCAACCTGCATCTCAACCTGGATAACCTGGGAAGAGTATGAGTTCCACGGAAAATATGAAAAAGTCATGGATTTTTATCATTATTATTATTATTATTATTATTATTATTATTATTATTATTATTATTATTATTATTATTTCAGGGAAAACTCAGAAACATTTTTTTTCTTATTTAAATCAAACAATTTTTATCTAATTTTTAACAATAATTTAAATATTTATTTTAATTATTGTTAAAAATTATTAAAATAGCATATTTTCATCATATATATCATTAGTTATTTATTTTTTTCACGTTTTATTTTACATTTATATGGTTTTTTTTCATTACCAAATTTGATTTCATATTTTATACTAAAGCTGTTTAGTTTAAACTATTTTTAAAATTTGGTTTATAAACAAATAATATATAGTAATATTCAAATTTATAACAAATACTCATTATATATGTAAATATTGTTGCAAGTAGAACAAAAATCAGTTATTATCTTTATAATTTTTTTCATCCTTATTACTCTCAGGTTCAGTCAGGCCAGGTTTATTATTTTTGGAAAATTTAAAAAAAAGTATTAACATTAGAAAAAACAAAAATAGCATATGTTATTAACTATGCACCATATTTTAATTACTTCTTGAAATTATCAAAAGTTCACTTTATTATATAGTCTAATTTGATGAAAGTTTAAATAAAGTTATTTAAAATTATCAAATAGAGATCATTGTTTTTGTTAGATTTTGGAATACTCTTGAAAAGCAGGTTAATATGCTATATTTAAATTAAGTTTTTCTTTTACTCTTTTGCAGCACATTCAATGCAGTAGTGATGTAGGGGTAGTGCGACCGCTTCAGAAGCGAAAAGTTCTGAGATCGATTTCACCTCGTCCCACGCTCAACTTGTTTCTCTGCGCAGCGATCTTGTTCGTCAAGGTTCAAGTTACTAGTTTCCACGTTGAAAATATAATAAAGTTTAATAAAGAAATAGATTCAAAAAAAAGAAGTTTTCTTATAAGTTTTCCATTAATCATATCGACTTAGGGAAAAATTATCCATGTCCTAGCAGCATTTGTCTTAAAGTTTCAAAACTAAAGAATTATTGACTAATCGCAATTAATTTTGCTTCAGTTCAGTTTTCAAGGATGTAGGAGAAAATTTAACAAGAAATAATATAATTTTAAAAGTTGCAACGAAACTTTATATGTGTGATTGCGTTAAAAATAAGCTATTTATTTACACATATCGTCTCCTCAGTATTATCATGTTCTATCTACAAATGTAATAATTAAAAACCTCATATAATATATTATATTACATAAGACATTGTATTTATTTATATATAATTTTTTTTGTATTTATTTTATATATTAGATGATATATTTTATTTATTACATTTGTAGATAGAACAAGATAATACTGAGGGGACGATATGCAGTGGATATTTGCAGCTGGTTTCAATTGCAAAATTAATAATTTATCTGTTTCAAATTGATAAAGGTGTTGAAACATTTATATAGCCAGAAAATAGTTGTTGTGGTTGGAAATTTCTTGCCGTCCCAACTGACAACATTTGATGTTTAGTGGGTGAATCAATACTGATTTCAAAGAAACGTAATGGGCTAAATTATTTACCAGCTTTTACTACATTAATAAGAAAATTTAAATAGTTTTCTATCCTACTTTAGTTTGTAGTCAGGTAATTTCTAGCTTAGAATTGGACAACTAACATACTTGGGGTGGTACCCCAAGATATAAAAGTCAATTTTGAAAAAAAAATTAAATTTGGTTCATAATTTTTTGTTCACGGATTACAAAAACTTAAAATTAGTATTTCCTTGTGGTGCTTTAGCACTGGATGCTTATTTTATTGCAGCTATGTTGTTTTCTTCAAAAAAATTTATTTTTCAAAACATTTTTTACAGTTATCAATATAAATAAAAAAATGCGTTTGATAATTCAAACCAACCTTTGGACTTTTTCGATTGCTTTTATTAATTCAGTGTTATGTGGTGACCAGACCGGAGAGGAATATTCTAAAATAAGTCTTATGTAAGTAGTAAAGACTTTTAAGAGAACACGTGGATCACTTTTAAAACACTTTACTATTATTTGAAACACGATTTTTGTAATTTAGAAAAGAGTCCATAGTAACACCAAGATCTTTTGGGTTTTTAGACCAAGTAAAATTATGAACTCCTAATTTATAATTGAAATTTCTGTTTAAAAAAAGAATCAGGTGCTATTTTAAGTGTAAAACGCTAAATGCTGGCAATTTTTCTGACCGGAGAAAAACTTTGTTGATGGAAATAGCTGGGTCGTGACTATGATCCTTATCCCTAAATGAGTTATATATTTTGATATCGCCAGCATATAGCATATGAGAAAAATGAAGATTTTTGATTAAAGAGGGTAAATGGTAAAAAATGGTAAAATGGTAAAAAAAACGCTACCCTTAGGAACTCCACTATTATTCCTAGATGGTTTTGACAGTGAATTTTCGACCAAAACTTGTTGGTATCTATTAGAAACTAGTAAATCAAAAAAAAATTCTTTTTTCAAATCCATGCTTTATGCAAGCAGAATTCTATTGGGCCTAGAAATTCTTTTTTTGTTATCTTTTGTAGAAGGAAAAATTACTGGTTTTTTTTTTTTTAAATTTAAAAATTACTGTTTTTACTAAATTTTTCTTTTTTAACTTAATAACTTAAGACTTATTAACTTAATAACTTAAAACAATAGGTTTTGAATCGCTGCGCTTTAATGTCTTCGAAACTGCAAATAATTTGCAAATTAATGATTATGTGACGTAATACGCAATTCATATCAAATAAATAAAATATATGGGGAAATACAAATTAAATTTTTGTTAACTTAATTAACTTTTTTTGGTCAAATTTTTCCATTTCCTTGTATTGTCATCGAAAATGATTAAGTGTGCAAAATTTGAGCAAAATTGGTTGAGAAAAAAGCTTTCAAAAATTGATTTCAAGTTTTGTGGCACACAAACATATATATATATATACCCTATGCGCGCATCACTAGTGATTTAGTACTGCTCAATGGTGATTAAGTGGTGATCACTAGTGATCGCTACTCAATCACCACTCTATCACCACTAATACATTACTTATTTAAACGCGAAAATCAAATATCCCGAAATAATTTTATGTAAGTGGTGATTCAATGCTTATTAAGTAGTGACTGTTTAGTAATATATCAAAATACGAAAATAGTTATAACTCGTCTCAATAAAAAATGGCAGATAATAAGCGCAAGCACTACATGAAAAGCTATATGAGAGATTATAGAAGTTTTAAAAAGTTGTTCAATGAAGAAGAAGAAGAAGAAGAAGAAGAAGGTAAAGAAGAAGAAGGTAAAGAAGACGGAGAAGAAGAAGGTAAGGAAGACGACGACGAAGAAGAAGCTAATGAAAATGACGATAATAAGGAAGGTAAAAAAGACGACGACGAAGATAAAGAAGACGACGAAGATAAAGAAGACGATGAAGATAAAGAAGATGATGAAAAAGTAGGATATAGCGAAAAAAATGGTAATACAGAAAGTGAGGTTTCTCAATCTGTCAAGACTCGAAATTTTCTTCATAAATGGGCTGTTGAAAATAATATCAAGTCTAAACCGTTAAACGAGCTTTTGACACATTTGAACTCTTTCATAAAAGACATTCCTAAAAGTGGAACATCTTTAAAAAATACTTTAAGAAGTGTGGATGTTAAAAACGTTGCTGGAGGTGATTTTGTTTATATTTCTTTAAAAATTGCACTCAGCAATTATGTAAAATGCTTCAGAAAGCCAGCAGAGTTTGATCTTATTATGAATGTTGATGGCACTCGAATATACAATTGTAAGAAAAAACAAATGTGGCCTATATTGTGTACTATAAATCAACAAGGTCCATATGCAATTGCTTTATGGTATGGTGAAGGAAAACCTACAGTTCTTGGAGAATACCTCAAAAAATTTGTTGCAGAGTTAAAATTCTATTTTATAAATGGGTATGAAGGCCTAAAGGTGATAGTTAAGGCATTTGTATGTGATGCACCAGCCAGAGCATTTTTAAAATGTATAAAAAGTCATAGTGGATATGACAGTTGTGAAAGATGTGAAGAACATGGTGAGTATCATAAAGGTATAAGATTGTTAGGTACTAAATCTTTAATACGAGTTGATAAAAAGTTTAAAGAAAAATTTTATTCAGAGCACCAGATTGGTAAATCACCATTATCCAAACTTGAAATTCCAATGGTGACTGGATTTGTACTTGACTACATGCATTTAGTTTGTCTGGGGGTTACAAAGAAACTTATGAAGAATTATATTAACAAAATAGGTTCCTCTGTACACAGCAAAATTTCTTCGCAGTTGCTCGTAATAAGAAAATGCACACCAACAGACTTTCAAGGTTGGCCGAGAAGTTTGGATGAATTTTCTGATTTTAAAGCAACTGAATTTCGCTTTTTTTTATTATATGCTGGAATTGTAGTTATGAAAGGCAAAATATCGCATGATGAGTATAAACTTTTATTGGCTTTATCAGTTGCAATGCACATTCTTTTATCTGAGACAATGGTTAAAGATAACTCAATGGTTTCTTACTGTAAGAATTTGTTAGAATGGTTTACAACAGAATCAATTGTTTTTTATGGACCATTGTTTGCATCTTATAATGTGCACAGTATTATTCATTTAGCTGATGATGTAATAAATCACAAAGTATCATTGAATAAAATATCTGCATTTCCTTTTGAAAATTACCTTGGTAAAATTAAAAGAAAAATTCATAGTGGTACATATACAGTTGCTCAAGTTGTTAAAAGGCTTGATGAACAAAGTAAAGTAATACATCTATTACCAACAAAAAAATCAGTAATCTTTAATACAAATTTTAGAAATAGAGTTTATTATATCAGCAAAATAGGTTTTGTAGTTGTTGAGAAAGTTGTAGAAAACAAATATTTTTGTAAATTGTTTAAATTTTCGAAACTAACAAATTTTTTCGAAAGTCCTTTACCAAGTTCAGTCATTCATATTTACCACTTAACAACTTTGTCAAATTGCAAGGAAATTGTATTGGAAAAGAATGCATTGTTACACAAAGCTATCATGATGCCTTTTGATAAAGGAGGCTATGTACTTATTCCTCTTCTCCACTGTGACCTTAATGACAATTTTACAAATCTATAATTTTGATTATTACTTTTACACATTTGGTCTTATTTATATTTGAAGTAAATTTTTTTTTTGTTTAACCAAAAAATCTTTGCTTCCAACAAGGCTGCAAACAACCACTGTTAAAGTATTATAAGCAGTACTATTAAGCAACCACTACTAGAATTGGAAGTTACTGGATCAGAGAAAGGATGAAGTTTATAGAGCAAGATAACAATTGACAGATGACTTAAAAGATTGCAAATTATATGAATCAGGAAAGCAAGATGAAGGTACCAAATTCCAAAGAACTAATATTTGAGAAAAAAAACTAGGTAAATAAGAGTTTTTGGAGCACTTAGGAATATTCACAGAAAAAGGATGAGACTTAATTAAATGACAAGTAACACGAGAATGAATTTTAGTAGATGGCACAAAAGAGAATTCGATATATGGTTTCCAAATTAATTTTATAATGATTTTACAATTTTTATACAATGTAGCATAACAAAATGAATGAAATTTTTTTATTTTATGATAAATGTTGTTTAAAATGACTTTCTCATTATATATATATATATATATATATATATATATATATATATATATATATATATATATATATATATATATATATATATATATATATATATATATATATGTATATATATATACATATGTATATATATATATATATATATATATATATATATAATATATATATATATATATATATATTCTACTACAATAATATATATTAGTTGAATACATGTCACACCTGTTATTATGTCAGTATTTATTTTTAGTTTTAATTTTTAAGTTTAAGTATAAAAAATCAAAAGGAGGTACATTTATTAAATATGTATTCACAAATAATTATTTATAAATTACGTTTCTTTTTTTTACACTTCTTTTTCAAGTTTCTAGTTTTTACAAAAATATGGAAAAATTTATCAAAGCAAAATGGCTGGAACCTCCACATTCAATTGAATATGGTACAGTCCCATCAAATTGGGTAGAAGAAAGTAATGGCAGTTTATGGGTCTGTTGGCCTAAAGTTGTGAATGTGAAGCCATTAATTTTAAGCAGACAGATACTAAAAAAAGACTGGTCTAGGTTCATTTTGTTAAAGAAATATGGCAGTGGAAGTATGTATATTTAATACAATATTTATAAGTGCAATAATTACCTGTATTTTATATATATATATATATATATATATACATATATTTTTAATTTAGAATTTATTTACCTGTATTTTATATTATTTTTTTTTTATTTTAGGCAGCTTTTCTGAATGTGAGATGATCCCCTCAGCTAATGATACAAATGAGGATACAGATGATGAAAACTTGTTAAAGCGAAAAAACCGATTTACATTACCATATTTCATGAGCGATGATGATTTTGGTAAGAAATATTTAAATTATATCTATAAATTGTGTTTTTCTATAATTAAAGAAATTAGTTTTATCTATTGTTTATTGTAAATAACGAGTTTGCTCCCAATCAATCAAAAAAAAAAAAAGAAAAATTGACTTGCAGCAGTGATGAGGAGGCAGAGACCACTATAGACAATTTCCCATTACTTCCGTCGTCTCTACAAAAATGTTCTTAATTTTATATTATTTATTTATGTATTTTTTTGTTGTTGCATTTTCACTCCTATTACATACAATTTTATTTCTTTGTGTCATTTGATTTATAACCTAAACTATCTGCAATGGTATTTTTAAGAGTAAAACAAATAACACACTTAGAAACACTGAACACAAGTTTAAAAGGATCTTTGTGTATTATTTTTAATGCTTACTAAGTATTTATAACAAATAATATCTATTTATAACAAAGTATATCAGGTATGTATGAAGAGGTGTTTCGGATTTTTAAGGTGCAGAAAGTTTTCATTTTTTCTTATTATAATTTGAATTTTTTACACTTAAAGTGCCTTCTAATCGGACTTCAATGACAAAAAAAAAGCATAAAGTTGATTTGGAGATTGAACCAGAATGTCAGTCTCAAGTATCGTTGATTAAATCCAATACCAAGCAGCATTTCACAAGCAATGGTACAGTTTTATTCTTTATATATGTTTGATACTACTTTTTCATAAAATACTTATGTATATGAATGAACTAAATTTATTATTGCAGATTGCAGTAGTAAATCTGTTATTAGTTATGACGTTGATAATACTTCTGCTTCATCACAAGATGGTATGTTTGTTATCTATAATGTTTTCTTTGAACTTTTATTGTTAACAATTTAAAAAACAACTATTAATTTATTTTTATTTAACCATATTATAGATTTACACACACAAGTTTATATTAATAGGTTAGGTCTCACTCAAATAGTTACAAACTAGTTAATGGAGTGAAAAACACAAAGTTTAAAACATAAAACATAAAAGTAAAAGTTAAAAACACAAAATAAATGAATAATATTAAAGCAACTTAAATCTAGAAGTTATAAAAACAAATAAAACTTAAAAAACAAACAGAAAAACTTATTTAATGTAATGTTATTAACACTAGTTTTTTATTAATATTTAATAAAATACAAATATTATTTACTTACTAGTAAGTAAATGATATTTGTAATTTTAAATATTAAACTTTAAACAACTTTTATTACTTAAAAATGTTTTATTTATAGTTTTCCAGAAAAATGTTCCATGAAAATCCTAAAAAATATAACAAAAGAACTAATGGAGGTGAAGCAAAGTCAAAAAGATCTGATGGAAAAGTTATCTGGAGTACAATATACAGGAGTAGATATTGCTAATAAGTTAGTCTTTGTTACTATTGATAATGTTAAAGATTTGGTGAAGTTGGAAACTGCATTAGAAGATAAAAATTTATATTTGCAGCTGGTATGTAATGTTACCAACATTTAACTTTATTCATTATTGTTTTGCTATTTCATTGTACATTTTATTAATTTTTTAAGAATAATAAAAAGTACAGTAAACTCCCGATATTTCGAAACCTTGATAACTAGAACTTTTAGTAACTTAATCTAATTTTGAATCCCTGTTTAACCCTTATATATATTATACTCCCAATAACATGAACAAATTTCTTGGTCTCTTGGAGGTTCGAGTTATTGGGAGTTTACTGTATTTGATAATATTAGTAATAGCGTATAGTAGTTTGAAATAGTAAGTTTGACCGGTTGTTAGCTCAGTTTGACCGGTTGTTTGCTCAGTTGATAACACTGTATGTAATATATAAAATATTAGTAGGAAAGCTTGTTTAAGTTAAGTCGTTTTCACACGCATATACATACAATACAGTATACATACAATTGCATGTATACACATACAATAAATGTATACACACATACAATTACAGGGTTGCTGATCAACCTTTGAAGACCTGGAATACCTGGAAATAGCACGAAACCTAGGAAAAACCTGGATTTTGGAAAACTCAAGGATTTTTTTAAATTTTTATAAAACTCTGAGAAAACCCAAGAAAAATATTTTTTTGTTTAAATTTTTAAACAATAATTTTTTTTGTAAGAATAGCTTGTCAATACTAATAATAAATATACTAATATTTTAACAATAAATTTGCAAGATGTAGCTGTTGTTGTAAAACTTTTAGTCTGTCATATATAAATATTTTTGTTTAAATAAGGATAGTTATAATCTAGTAGATAAACTGGAAAGAATATGGAAAATTCAGGGAATTTAAAAAGCTATACTCAGGGAAAAACGCTCTTTACTCAGGGAAAAATTTTTAAAATTATATTGGCAACCCTGAATTAAGTATCGCATACATTGTTACTTTTTTATATCACATGCTTTGTTACTACTTTGTTGGCAATAGTGTTTAATCAAAATTGACTTGGTATTTTCAATATTTTTTGCTTTGCTTGCTATTCTGATATTTTAAATAGTTTAGTAGAGGGAAATACGTGCCCTCATAGATCATCCACTGGTTACTATGAATATTCTAATGTTAATTATTGTGAGTAATTATTAATACAGGTGGCAGTTTTAGTTCGTGCTTGTTGCAACCACCCAAAAAAAAGTATATACGAGGTGATGAACAAACTTATCACAAAAGATGTTGCATCAAACTATAATATTAAAGGCACTTCTCAGAAGTGCAATTTTTGTACGTGTTTTATGAAAAGGTATTTCAATTTTAAATTTTAAAGTACATTTTTATTCGTTTAGAGGCAGTCAGAAGTCAGCATGCTGATGCCAAAGATATACAACTCCACAGTTTTATGGGTGAATGGTTACGACAAGCTGGCGTGTTGAATATACGCACAGAGAAAAAAAAAATTGAAAATCATAATAAAACATTATAATCTGTTTTTCTTTTACTAATGAAATAAAAAACTGTTTTCTTTATTCTTTTATGACTGTAATTTAGCATTATTTTAAATATTAATTCATGTAAATATTAATGGGCATGTTAATTCCGTAGCCATCGTAAACGCAACTCATTTAGGAAACGGAAATGTATAAATTTGCAGAATTTTTGATGATTTTTGTTTAGTGTTGGTTCGTGATTTATCTTGTTTTATTTTGTTTATTTTAAAGTTTTAGAAATCTTGTAGAAATATGGAAAAATTAGCCATTTTAATGAACATGGAACAATCCCACGTGATTAGTTTTTTGAGATAAATTATGTTGTTGCTTTGACTACAAGTTGTTAATGACACAAATTTGTTTGAACTTTTTTTTTTTTTTAATGGCTGTAATAACTACAGTTATCAATAACTATAATAATAAACAATAACATTATTATGATATATATACATGTTTTACATTTTAGAAAGCTTTTCTGAAGGTGAACTTGTTGAACCTGAACTTTATCAGTCATTGTACTTCTGAATGTGAAAACAGTTAATGATTGTCAGAGATTGAAGCATACGAAGACATTTGAGATGACTAAAATTGATAGAAACTTGAGATTACTGAAATTGATTGAAAAGCTGGATAATTATGCTATTATTAATTATTATTATTTAATCATTATCATATTTCAGAAGTTATATTGATAAACTTGTTTTAAGTCGATACCTTTACTTGCAATTATACTAAATTGTTTTTTAAATTATCAATTTGTTATATAGGTGATGATCTTCAACCTAAATGGGTAAATCCTGGACATTTTCCAATACTTCTGCCATCAATAGATAAAGGTTTTATTTAGTATTTTTGTTTTGTATATTTTTAAAATATTTATTTACGTTAAATAGTATTTTGTTTTTTTATTGTTATTATTATTATTATTATTATTATTATTATTGTCATTATATGTATTTACAGTTGGTAAGAATAACTTAAAAGTTTTAAAAGCTTAATAGCAATATATATAAAATTTTAATATTATTACTTATTAGTATTAATTTAATATAGTAGGGAAAAAACTTTGAATATTTAAAGATGAAACTTCATATTTTTAATTGCTATGTTTTTATTTTTAGAGGCAGTCGGGAGTCACGATGCGGACAACAAATTAGCACGCAAAAGATAATAAACTTTACAATCAGAAATACGACAAACTGGCCTGATGAAATTCGTAAAAAAGCTGTTATTTAAAGATTAAAACACATTATGTCATTAAACACAATAAAACGTTTTATAAAATATTTTTTGTTTTATTGCTTTACTTATCTGCTTTAACTATTTAGTAAGTATTTTATCTTACGTTCTCTGCAGTCAATAAAATTAATTAGACATTCAAATAGTTATTTATGTATTTAAAATATTGGATACAAAATATTTCCTTATAATAACTTTTTTAAAGTTATTGTTTATAAGCAAAAAACTCTTACATAATAAGTAATTTATCACTAATAACAATAAGATATCGCAACAAAAGAATCGGCGTTAAATCAGCAGTGATAATCACTACTTACTCACTAGTGAAAAATCGCCACTCAATCACTAGCTATAAAATGTTTACAGAATCAACATTCAATAAGTACTAAATCACCACTTACAATAAGTATTGAATCACTACTAAATCACTGATGTATCAGTGCTAAATCAGCGGTGATAATCACTACTTAATCACTAGTGACAAATCGCCTTAATCACTAATGATAAAAAGTTTACAGAACCAACATTCAATAAGTACTAAATCACCACTTACGATAAGTATTGAATCACTACTAAATCACCTGTGATACGCGCATAGGGAATATATATATATATATATATATATATATATATATATATATATATATATATATATATATATATATATATATAGAAAGTAACCTTATATAAAGCATGGAAAAAATGCTGAGATCCATTTAAGGAGGATTTTTCTTCTTTTTTGCAAATAAGAGTTTTTGACAACACTGATATAAAAAGTTTTAACAACACCGTTAGGAAGTCAACGATTTCTTTTTAAAAATACAAATTTCTACAATTAAAAACATTAAATAATACGCGTGTGTTTTCCAAAAACATGTGCATAAAATAAATATATATATATAAAAAGCCTAAAAAATATTAAGGTCAAATTACACCAAGATTTGAATTTCTAAATGTCATTAAAATTTTTTTAACTAATCAAATTCCTTATAAACACCTCAAATTATTTTTTTTCTATAAAAATTTAACTCTCCAAGATCCAGGTTTTTCGCAACGATCATCACTGACACCTTTAGCACAAAAACAATTATGCGTGGTCTCGCCGCTGAAACCTAATATGTCTCTTTCTTCGTAAATCCGGAATGAAAACGTCGATGAACATGTTCCAATAAAATACCTAAAGTTAAAGAATATTTCTTAAATATTCTTTTAAAAATCACTCATTTTAATCATGATGCATTTTTAAAAATTATAACTTTTTTTTGAAGCGAACTTATAAAGTTAAATTAAAAAATAATTAATTTGAAATTCATTTTTTTCCGAATTACAACAAAACAGTGTTAGTTACAAAGTTCATTAATTTATGTTGAAAAGTTAGATTTTCCCCCACTCTTTCCTGGTATACTCTAACCGAAAGTCATTAAAATAACATACCTAGCATGTGCTGCAATCCATTGATCTATAATGGCAACACCTCCATCCTTGTATTTTTCTATAAACTCACGAGGTCTTGGGTAAATAAAAACTTTACCAAACACATTAGATTTAAACTCTTCTATCTCTAGAGAGAAATCAAGTTTAATTTTGAATCAACTATTGTTAATTTCTAACTTGCTGACAAAGTGAAGCTTAAGTCAACTTTTATGAATCAATTTTTTAAAAGTTCGAAACTATAAAATGATTTAATATTAGGATGCGATAAAATACGCTCAAATATTTAGAATTCTTTTTAGTTTTCTTAATTTCTCAATAATTACTTTTTTTAAATTAAATTTTACTAAATTCAAGTAAGTAATTTATCTTTTAACATTAACAAAATTGTATTTTTTTACCAACTTATATAAATAAAACAAAAATTTAAAGTTTAAATTAAAAATGTATACGCAATTTATTTTAAATTTAATTTTATATCTTTAAAATTTTAGTCAAATATTAATTTTATAACATCAGCTTTATTCAAAAATTAGTTAAATTTTTACTTAAAAATCTAATAAGTTCAAAATAAGATATAAATGATTAAAGAGCGATTTTATCCTAGCTATGGAGTAAGTTTTTTTAATAAAAATAAATAAATAAATAAAGAAATACAATGTTTAACTTTTAGCTGTACTTTATAAGATCATAATAAGTAAGTTATGTGGTAGTTGTGTAGTGGTAGAGTGCTCGCCTCAACAGCGAGAAGTTCTGAGTGCAATCCCTATCACGTCCCTGGTAGTATCGCGCTCAACTTATTTCTCCGCGCAGTGACCTTGTTCGTCAAGGTTTGCGTTTTGGAGTTATAGAGTTGAGAGAGGGTTGTAACCACAACTAAAGTAGCCTCTTCGACTGTGTGGCCTTCATGGCCTTGAGGAGGCGAATTGAATTTAAAAAAAATTTAATGATGTTGAATTTATAAAAATAATTTGCAGTGGAACAAAATTTATTATCTTTAATTGCTATTAAAACAAATTACCAAAAGAAAAATATATAAAGAAATCCAGCTGATAACTAATATATAGTTCTATAATTAATGTATAATGCATTATAAATTTTAAATGTTAAAATTGTTTTAAAAAAGCCTAAAAAGTACTTTTTATAAGACTAGACTTTAGTTGTATCATATTTTCTTAATTTTATTAATATTTAAAACAACAAATATAATTCTTATTCATAAATTACCTTCATCTGTGGCATCTGTAGAAAGGTAAATATTTTTAAGTTTATATTTTTTAAGCATATTTTCGGCATTTTGAGCATATTGTTCTATAGTTGGAACTGTTTCTTTTCTAGCGTAAGAGAAATCACCACGCCTCATGTGCACAGCAATATATGGGCCACCTAAAGCTGATCCCTCTTGTGGATGCTGATCCCGCCAATCTTCTGCGTAAACTGTTTTGTCTGCTTTATCATTTGAGTTTAAAAACTTTTGACGATATTCATCTCCAAGAGCACGTAAATGCTTAGCAAATACAAGACTTCTTCTTGGCTTAAAAAAATGCATACAAAATTGTCAGAACAATTGCATTAATAAAGAAACTTACATAAAAAAACAATTTACATCACACAATGATTATTTTTTAAATTTATTCATCTAAAAAAAAAAAGTTCGTTTACACAATAACAATAATTATTGTAAAATAAATTTAATAAAATTATTTGACAATAATTAATTAAATTTTGATGCTTTACCAATGCACATTCCACCTCAAACTCAACCATAAAACACTTAAAACATTTTCTGTTTCTAAATCTAAATTGATTTTTTTTTAAATTCAAGTTATAGTACATTTATTAGCTTAATAGATAATATTTATGGTTAATCTAGTCCAACAACAGACTATACATTAGTATCTAGAATAGCATTAGGGAGAAAAAGTACTTCCTCCTGAAAGCACAGATTACTTTCTCCTGCAAGGACAGAGTACTTTCTCCTGAAAGTACAGAGTACTTTCTCCTGAAAGTACCGAGTACTTTCTCCTGAAAGTATAGACTTTGAGGAGAAAGAATCAAATCTATACTCTATCTCAGGTTTAAAAGGCCACTTTTTCACCTTGGTAAGCCATCTATTATTTTGCACCAAAACTAGATCTCAATTAGGAGAATGGACTTGTATATGTATACATTTTTTATCTTAAAACATTTTTTTGGTAAACTTGCATACTCTAATCAAAAATATTTTAAACCTTACCTTCCAAAATTCAACAGATCCATAATTAACATGTAGCAAAGCTTCAAAACGCTCAACTAGAAAAGATCTGTGTTAAAAAAAAAAGGATTATATATGTATCTGTGTGAGTGTGTGTGTGTGTGTGTATATATATATATATATATATATATATATATATATATATATATATATATATATATATATATATATATATATATATTTATATATATATATATATATATATATATATATATATATATATATATATATATATATATATATATATATATCTGTATGTGTATATATATATTGTTAAAAATAATTATTTAAAGATCGTTATAATATTTATTAAAAGTTGATCAACATTGATTAGCTAAGATGAAAAACTATGAATGTGTGTTTAGATAACATCTCCTAGATCACTCTGAAATAGCCTGCTGCTAGAGGCTTCAGTATATACATCCATTATCTAAGAGCCTGCTGCCGCAAGGGAGTGTCTCTACATCAACTGAGGATTTGGTATGGGGCAGCAGTCTTTTTTAATTTTTGCTTTCTTCTACTTTTATTTAAAACTCTATAAAGATATATATACATATATGTGTATATATATATATATATATATATATATATATATATATATATACATACATATATATATATATATATACATATATATGTGTATATATATATATATATATATATATATATATATATATATATATATATATATATATATATATATATATAATATATATATATATACACAGAGTGGAGAATAAGAAGATATATATACAGCATGGAAAATAAGAATTTGAAGGCAAGGTTCAATTTGACAGGCTTACATATGGAATTGACAGTTAATTGTTTTTTTTGGACGATCAAAATTTTTATTTTTTTCTTTGTTTAATTTTTATCTTGTGATGAATAATGCTTGAAAATTAACAAATTTGTATTCCTTGTAAAACAATTATTTTAAATAAAACCAATGCATTTTTAAACGGAAATGCAAATAACTCACATTCAAACTACCAGATAATGTTATTAATTAAAAATAAGTCTCACTCGCACAATTTTTCATTCAATTAAAAAAGAAAGTTTGATACTATCCTAGTAATTTAATTTTAAACATTTTTTTTTAATAACAATCTTTATAAATTATTTAAAAAGTTTAAACTGAATAGAGCAAACTGGGGTAAGACTAAATGAAAAAAAAAAGTGAACAGTTTAGCAATTTTGTTTCTTTTGCATTTATTGAAAGTTAAAACCAAAAATCTTTAAAAATGTGAGGCACCGTATTGTAGAGAATTTTGTGCTCTATCTAAAGACCAAAAATTGTTTAAAAAATTTTTTTTTTGTCTTATCAAACTTTAAAAATCTCAAAAAAATTTTTTTTTTTTTGAATTTTTAAAGTTTGATAGAACAAAAA